>NC_134687.1:254930621-255210783 GCF_050947455.1 Rhinoderma darwinii | reverse complement strand
TTAAGGCTTTTAATGTCAATGGCCATTCTAAGCTGAATGTGCCTGCTCTCGTCAGATCGCAGAAGTTACACAGCTTAAGCCCTCGCTAGTACCAGTGTGGGAGATTGTCTGGGAATCCGTGGTGCGGTTGACTTTTTATTATGTCGTTTAGATTTTGTTTCACAATCGATTAAATAGGACTATGGATTAAAGCATTTAACGTCAATGGCCATTCTAAGCTGAATGTGCATGCTCTCGTCAGATCGCAGAAGTTACACAGCTTAAGGCCTCGCTAGTACCAGTGTGGGAGACTGTCTGGGAATCCGTGGTGCGGTTGAATTTTTATTATGTCGTTTAGATTTTGTTTCACAATCGATTAAAAAGGACTATGGATTAAGCCATTTAATGTCAATGCCCATTCTAAGCTGAATGTCCATGCTCTCGTCAGATCGCAGAAGTTACACAGCTTAATGCCTCGCTAGTACCAGTGTGGGAGACTGTCTGTGAATCCGTGGTGCGGTTGACTTTTTATTATGTCGTTTAGATTTTGTTTCACAATCGATTAAAAAGGACTATGGATTAAAGCATTTAATGTCAATGGCCATTCTAAGCTGAATGTGCCTGCTCTCGTCAGATCGCAGAAGTTACACAGCTTAAGGCCTCGCTAGTACCAGTGTGGGAGACTTTCTGGGAATCCGTGGTGTGGTTGACTTTTTATTATGTCGTTTAGATTTTGTTTCACAATCGATTAAAAAGGACTATGGATTAAAGCATTTAATGTCAATGGCCATTCTAAGCTGAATGTGCCTGCTCTCGTCAGATCGCAGAAGTTACACAGCTTAAGGCCTCGCTAGTACCAGTGTGGGAGACTGTCTGGGAATCCGTGGTGTGGTTGACTTTTTATTATGTCGTTTAGATTTTGTTTCACAATCGATTAAAAAGGACTATGGATTAAAGCATTTAATGTCAATGGCCATTCTAAGCTGAATGTGCCTGCTCTCGTCAGATCGCAGAAGTTACACAGCTTAAGGCCTCGCTAGTACCAGTGTGGGAGACTGTCTGGGAATCCGTGGTGCGGCTGACTTTTTATTATGTCGTTTAGATTTTGTTTCACAATAGATTAAATAGGACTATGGATTAAAGCATTTAACGTCAATGGCCATTCTAAGCTCAATGTGCCTGCTCTCGTCAGAACGCAGCAGTTACACAGCTTAAGGCCTCGCTAGTACCAGTGTGGGAGACTGTCTTGGAATCCGTGGCGCGGTTGAATTTTTATTATGTCGTTTAGATTTTGTTTCACAATCGATTAAAAAGGACTATGGATTAAAGCATTTAATGTCAATGGACATTCTAAGCTGAATGTCCCTGCTCTCGTCAGATCGCAGAAGTTACACAGCTTAAGACCTCGCTAGTACCAGTGTGGGAGACTGTCTGGGAATCCGTGGTGCGGTTGACTTTTTATTATGTTGTTTAGATTTTGTTTCACAATAGATTAAATAGGACTATGGATTAAGGCTTTTAATGTCAATGGCCATTCTAAGCTGAATGTGCCTGCTCTCGTCAGATCGCAGAAGTTACACAGCTTAAGGCCTCGCTAGTACCAGTGTGGGAGACTGTCTGGGAATCCGTAGTGCGGTTGACTTTTTATTATGTCGTTTAGATTTTGTTTCACAATCGATTAAAAAGGACTATGGATTAAAGCATTCAATGTCAATGGTCATTCTAAGCTGAATGTGCCTGCTCTCGTCAGATCGCAGAAGTTACACAGCTTAAGGCCTCGCTAGTACCAGTTTGGGAGACTGTCTGGGAATCCGTGGTGCGGTTGACTTCTTATTATGTCGTTTAGATTTTGTTTCACAATAGATTAAATAGGACTATGGATTGAAGCATTTATCGTCAATGGCCATTCTAAGCTGAATGTGCATGCTCTCGTCAGAACGCAGAAGTTACACGGCTTAAGGCCTCGCTAGTACCAGTGTGGGAGACTGTCTGTGAATCCGTGGTGCGGTTGAATTTTTATTATGTCGTTTAGATTTTGTTTCACAATCGATTAAAAAGGACTATGGATTAAAGCATTTAATGTCAATGGCCATTCTAAGCTGAATGTGCCTGCTCTCGTCAGACCGCAGAAGTTACACAGCTTAAGGCCTCGCTAGTACCAGTGTGGGAGACTGTCTGGGAATCCGTGGTGCGGTTGACTTTTTATTATGTCGTTTAGATTTTGTTTCACAATCGATTAAAAAGGACTATGGATTAAAGCATTTAATGTCAATGGCCATTCTAAGCTGAATGTGCCTGCTCTCGTCAGATCGCAGAAGTTACACAGCTTAAGGCTTTGCTAGTACCAGTGTGGGAGACTGTCTGGGAATCCGTGGTGCGGTTGACTTTTTATTATGTCGTTTAGATTTTGTTTCACAATAGATTAAATAGGACTATGGATTAAAGCATTTAACGTCAATGGCCATTCTAAGCTGATTGTGCCTGCTCTCGTCAGAACGCAGAAGTTACACAGCTTAAGGCCTCGCTAGTACCAGTGTGGGAAACTGTCTGGGAATCCGTGGTGCGGTTGAATTTTTATTATGTCGTTTAGATTTTGTTTCACAATCGATTAAAAAGGACTATGTATTAAAGCATTTAATGTCAATGGCCATACAAAGCTGAATGTCCCTGTTCTCGTCAGATCGCAGAAGTTACACAGCTTAAGGCCTCGCTAGTACCAGTGTGGGAGACTGTCTGGGAATACGTGGTGCGGTTGACTTTTTATTATGTTGTTTAGATTTTGTTTCACAATAAATTAAATAGGACTATGGATTAAGGCTTTTAATGTCAATGGCCATTCTAAGCTGAATGTGCCTGCTCTCGTCAGATCGCAGAAGTTACACAGCTTAAGGCCTCGCTAGTACCAGTGTGGGAGACTGTCTGGGAATCCGTGGTGCGGCTGACTTTTTATTATGTCGTTTAGATTTTGTTTCACAATCGATTAAAAAGGACTATGGATTAAAGCATTTAATGTCTATGGCCATTCTAAGCTGAATGTGCCTGCTCTCGTCAGATCGCAGAAGTTACACAGCTTAAGGCCTCGCTAGTACCAGTGTGGGAGACTGTCTGGGAATCCGTGGTGCGGCTGACTTTTTATTATGTCGTTTAGATTTTGTTTCACAATAGATTAAATAGGACTATGGATTAAAGCATTTAACGTCAATGGCCATTCTAAGCTCAATGTGCCTGCTCTCGTCAGAACGCAGCAGTTACACAGCTTAAGGCCTCGC
The DNA here is from genome assembly GCF_050947455.1 of Rhinoderma darwinii. NCBI lineage: Eukaryota > Metazoa > Chordata > Amphibia > Anura > Rhinodermatidae > Rhinoderma > Rhinoderma darwinii. The sequence continues at coordinate 255,207,535 of NC_134687.1, read as the reverse complement.
TAGTACCAGTGTGGGAGACTGTCTTGGAATCCGTGGTGCGGTTGAATTTTTATTATGTCGTTTAGATTTTGTTTCACAATCGATTAAAAAGGACTATGGATTAAAGCATTTAATGTCAATGGACATTCTAAGCTGAATGTCCCTGCTCTCGTCAGATCGCAGAAGTTACACAGCTTAAGACCTCGCTAGTACCAGTGTGGGAGACTGTCTGGGAATCCGAGGTGCGGTTGACTTTTTATTATGTTGTTTAGATTTTGTTTCACAATAGATTAAATAGGACTATGGATTAAGGCTTTTAATGTCAATGGCCATTCTAAGCTGGATGTGCCTGCTCTGGTCAGAACGCAGAAGTTACACAGCTTAAGGCCTCGCTAGTACCATTGTGGGAGACTGTCTGGGAATCCGTGGTGCGGTTGACATTTTTATTGTGTCGTTTAGATTTTGTTTCACAATCGATTAAAAAGGACTATGGATTAAAGCCTTTAATGTCAATGGCCATTCTAAGCTGAATGTCCCTGCTCTTGTTAGATCGCAGAAGTTACACAGCTTAACGCCTCGCTAGTACCAGTGTGGGAGACTGTCTGGGAATCCGTGGTGCGGTTGACTTTTTATTATGTCGTTTAGATTTTGTTTCACAATAGATTAAATAGGACTATGGATTAAAGCATTTAACGTCAATGGCCATTCTAAGCTGAATGTGCCTGCTCTCGTCGAGATCGCAGAAGTTACACAGCTTAAGGCCTCGCTAGTACCAGTGTGGGAGACTGTCTGGGAATCCGTGGTGCGGTTGAATTTTTATTATGTCGTTTAGATTTTGTTTCACAATCGATTAAAAAGGACTATGGATTAAAGCATTTAATGTCAATGGCCATTCTAAGCTGAATGTCCCTACTCTCGTCAGATCGCAGAAGTTACACAGCTTAAGGCTTCGCTAGTACCAGTGTGGGAGACTGTCTGGGAATCCGTGGTGCGGTTGCCTTTTTATTATGTCGTTTAGATTTTGTTTCACAATCGATTAAAAAGGACTATGGATTAAAGGATTAAAGCATTTAATGTCAATGGCCATTCTAAGCTGAATGTGCCTGCTCTCGTCAGATCGCAGAAGTTACACAGCTTAAGGCCTCGCTAGTACCAGTGTGGGAGACTGTCTGGGAATCCGTAGTGCGGTTGACTTTTTATTATGTCGTTTAGATTTTGTTTCACAATCGATTAAAAAGGACTATGGATTAAAGCATTTAATGTCAATGGCCATTCTAAGCTGAATGTGCCTGCTCTCGTCAGATCGCAGAAGTTACACAGCTTAAGGCCTCGCTAGTACCAGTTTGGGAGACTGTCTGGGAATCCGTGGTGCGGTTGACTTTTTATTATGGCGTTTAGATTTTGTTTCACAATCGATTAAAAAGGACTATGGATTAAAGCATTTAATGTCAATGGCCATTCTAAGCTGAATGTGCCTGCTCTCGTTAGATCACAGAAATTACACAGCTTAAGGCCTCGCTAGTACCAGTGTGGGAGACTGTCTGGGAATCCGTGGTGCGGTTGACTTCTTATTATGTCGTTTAGATTTTGTTTCACAATAGATTAAATAGGACTATGGATTAAAGCATTTATCGTCAATGGCCATTCTAAGCTGAATGTGCATGCTCTCGTCAGAACGCAGAAGTTACACAGCTTAAGGCCTCGCTAGTACCAGTGTGGGAGACTGTCTGGGAATCCGTGGTGCGGTTGACTTTTTATTATGTTGTTTAGCTTTTGTTTCACAATAGATTAAATAGGACTATGGATTAAGGCTTTTAATGTCAATGGCCATTCTAAGCTGAATGTGCCTGCTCTCGTCAGATCGCAGAAGTTACACAGCTTAAGCCCTCGCTAGTACCAGTGTGGGAGATTGTCTGGGAATCCGTGGTGCGGTTGACTTTTTATTATGTCGTTTAGATTTTGTTTCACAATCGATTAAATAGGACTATGGATTAAAGCATTTAACGTCAATGGCCATTCTAAGCTGAATGTGCATGCTCTCGTCAGATCGCAGAAGTTACACAGCTTAAGGCCTCGCTAGTACCAGTGTGGGAGACTGTCTGGGAATCCGTGGTGCGGTTGAATTTTTATTATGTCGTTTAGATTTTGTTTCACAATCGATTAAAAAGGACTATGGATTAAGCCATTTAATGTCAATGCCCATTCTAAGCTGAATGTCCATGCTCTCGTCAGATCGCAGAAGTTACACAGCTTAATGCCTCGCTAGTACCAGTGTGGGAGACTGTCTGTGAATCCGTGGTGCGGTTGACTTTTTATTATGTCGTTTAGATTTTGTTTCACAATCGATTAAAAAGGACTATGGATTAAAGCATTTAATGTCAATGGCCATTCTAAGCTGAATGTGCCTGCTCTCGTCAGATCGCAGAAGTTACACAGCTTAAGGCCTCGCTAGTACCAGTGTGGGAGACTTTCTGGGAATCCGTGGTGTGGTTGACTTTTTATTATGTCGTTTAGATTTTGTTTCACAATCGATTAAAAAGGACTATGGATTAAAGCATTTAATGTCAATGGCCATTCTAAGCTGAATGTGCCTGCTCTCGTCAGATCGCAGAAGTTACACAGCTTAAGGCCTCGCTAGTACCAGTGTGGGAGACTGTCTGGGAATCCGTGGTGTGGTTGACTTTTTATTATGTCGTTTAGATTTTGTTTCACAATCGATTAAAAAGGACTATGGATTAAAGCATTTAATGTCAATGGCCATTCTAAGCTGAATGTGCCTGCTCTCGTCAGATCGCAGAAGTTACACAGCTTAAGGCCTCGCTAGTACCAGTGTGGGAGACTGTCTGGGAATCCGTGGTGCGGCTGACTTTTTATTATGTCGTTTAGATTTTGTTTCACAATAGATTAAATAGGACTATGGATTAAAGCATTTAACGTCAATGGCCATTCTAAGCTCAATGTGCCTGCTCTCGTCAGAACGCAGCAGTTACACAGCTTAAGGCCTCGCTAGTACCAGTGTGGGAGACTGTCTTGGAATCCGTGGCGCGGTTGAATTTTTATTATGTCGTTTAGATTTTGTTTCACAATCGATTAAAAAGGACTATGGATTAAAGCATTTAATGTCAATGGACATTCTAAGCTGAATGTCCCTGCTCTCGTCAGATCGCAGAAGTTACACAGCTTAAGACCTCGCTAGTACCAGTGTGGGAGACTGTCTGGGAATCCGTGGTGCGGTTGACTTTTTATTATGTTGTTTAGATTTTGTTTCACAATAGATTAAATAGGACTATGGATTAAGGCTTTTAATGTCAATGGCCATTCTAAGCTGTATGTGCCTGCTCTGGTCAGAACGCAGCAGTTACACAGCTTAACGCCTCGCTAGTACCAGTGTGGGAGACTGTCTGGGAATCCGTGGTGCGGTTGACTTTTTATTATGTCGTTTAGATTTTGTTTCACAATAGATTAAATAGGACTATGGATTAAAGCATTTAACGTCAATGGCTATTCTAAGCTGAATGTGCCTCCTCTCGTCAGATCGCAGAAGTTACACAGCTTAAGGCCTCGCTAGTACCAGTGTGGGAGACTGTCTGGGAATCCGTGGTGCGGTTGAATTTTTATTATGTCGTTTAGATTTTGTTTCACAATCGATTAAAAAGGACTATGGATTAAAGCATTTAATGTCAATGGCCATTCTAAGCTGAATGTGCCTGCTCTCGTCAGATCGCAGAAGTTACACAGCTTAAGGCCTCGCTAGTACCAGTGTGGGAGACTGTCTGGGAATCCGTAGTGCGGTTGACTTTTTATTATGTCGTTTAGATTTTGTTTCACAATCGATTAAAAAGGACTATGGATTAAAGCATTCAATGTCAATGGTCATTCTAAGCGGAATGTGCCTGCTCTCGTCAGATCGCAGAAGTTACACAGCTTAAGGCCTCGCTAGTACCAGTGTGGGAGACTGTCTGGGAATCCGTGGTGCGGTTGACTTCTTATTATGTTGTTTAGCTTTTTTTTCACAATAAATTAAATAGGACTATGGATTAAGGCTTTTAATGTCAATGGCCATTCTAAGCTGAATGTGCCTGCTCTCGTCAGATCGCAGAAGTTACACAGCTTAAGGCCGCGCTAGTACCAGTGTGGGAGACTGTCTGGGAATCCGTGGTGTGGTTAACTTTTTATTATGTCGTTTAGATTTTGTTTCACAATCGATTAAAAAGGACTATGGATTAAAGCATTTGATGTCAATGGCCATTCTAAGCTGAATGTGCAAGCTCTCGTTAGATTGCAGAAGTTACACAGCTTAACGCCTCGCTAGTACCAGTGTGGGAGACTGTCTGGGAATCCGTGGTGCGGTTGACTTTTTATTATGTCGTTTACATTTTGTTTCACAATAGATTAAATAGGACTATGGAGTAAAGCATTTAACGTCAATGGCCATTCTAAGCTGAATGTGCCTGCTCTCGTCAGATCGCAGAAGTTACACAGCTTAAGGCCTCGCTAGTACCAGTGTGGGAGACTGTCTGGGAATCCGTGGTGTGGTTGAATTTTTATTATGTCGTTTAGATTTTGTTTCACAATCGATTAAAAAGGACTATGGATTAAAGCATTTGATGTCAATGGCCATTCTAAGCTGAATGTCCCTGCTCTCGTCAGATCACAGAAGTTACACAGCTTAAGGCCTCGCTAGTACCAGTGTGGGAGACTGTCTGGGAATCCGTGGTGCGGTTGACTTTATATTATGTTGTTTAGATTTTGTTTCACAATCGATTAAAAAGGACTATGGATTAAAGCATTTAATGTCTATGGCCATTCTAAGCTGAATGTGCCTGCTCTCGTCAGATCGCAGAAGTTACACAGCTTAAGGCCTCGCTAGTACCAGTGTGGGAGACTGTCTGGGAATCCGTGGTGCGGCTGACTTTTTATTATGTCGTTTAGATTTTGTTTCACAATAGATTAAATAGGACTATGGATTAAAGCATTTAACGTCAATGGCCATTCTAAGCTCAATGTGCCTGCTCTCGTCAGAACGCAGCAGTTACACAGCTTAAGGCCTCGCTAGTACCAGTGTGGGAGACTGTCTTGGAATCCGTGGTGCGGTTGAATTTTTATTATGTCGTTTAGATTTTGTTTCACAATCGATTAAAAAGGACTATGGATTAAAGCATTTAATGTCAATGGACATTCTAAGCTGAATGTCCCTGCTCTCGTCAGATCGCAGAAGTTACACAGCTTAAGACCTCGCTAGTACCAGTGTGGGAGACTGTCTGGGAATCCGTGGTGCGGTTGACTTTTTATTATGTTGTTTAGATTTTGTTTCACAATAGATTAAATAGGACTATGGATTAAGGCTTTTAATGTCAATGGCCATTCTAAGCTGAATGTGCCTGCTCTGGTCAGAACGCAGAAGTTACACAGCTTAAGGCCTCGCTAGTACCAGTGTGGGAGACTGTCTGGGAATCCGTGGTGCGGTTGACATTTTTATTGTGTCGTTTAGATTTTGTTTCACAATCGATTAAAAAGGACTATGGATTAAAGCCTTTAATGTCAATGGCCATTCTAAGCTGAATGTCCCTGCTCTTGTTAGATCGCAGAAGTTACACAGCTTAACGCCTCGCTAGTACCAGTGTGGGAGACTGTCTGGGAATCCGCGGTGCGGTTGACTTTTTATTATGTCGTTTAGATTTTGTTTCACAATAGATTAAATAGGACTATGGATTAAAGCATTTAACGTCAATGGCCATTCTAAGCTGAATGTGCCTGCTCTCGTCGAGATCGCAGAAGTTACACAGCTTAAGGCCTCGCTAGTACCAGTGTGGGAGACTGTCTGGGAATCCATGGTGCGGTTGAATATTTATTATGTCGTTTAGATTTTGTTTCACAATCGATTAAAAAGGACTATGGATTAAAGCATTTAATGTCAATGGCCATTCTTAGCTGAATGTCCCTACTCTCGTCAGATCGCAGAAGTTACACAGCTTAAGGCCTCGCTAGTACAAGTGTGGGAGACTGTCTGGGAATCCGTGGTGCGGTTGCCTTTTTATTATGTCGTTTAGATTTTGTTTCACAATCGATTAAAAAGGACTATGGATTAAAGCATTTAATGTCAATGGCCATTCTAAGCTGAATGTGCCTGCTCTCGTCAGATCGCAGAAGTTACACAGCTTAAGGCCTCGCTAGTACCAGTGTGGGAGACTGTCTGGGAATCCGTAGTGCGGTTGACTTTTTATTATGTCGTTTAGATTTTGTTTCACAATAGATTAAATAGGACTATGGATTAAGGCATTTATCGTCAATGGCCATTCTAAGCTGAATGTGCATGCTCTCGTCAGAACGCAGAAATTACACAGCTTAAGGCCTCGCTAGTACCAGTGTGGGAGACTGTCTGGGAATCCGTGGTGCGGTTGACTTTTTATTATGTTGTTTAGCTTTTGTTTCACAATAGATTAAATAGGACTATGGATTAAGGCTTTTAATGTCAATGGCCATTCTAAGCTGAATGTGCCTGCTCTCGTCAGATCGCAGAAGTTACACAGCTTAATCCCTCGCTAGTACCAGTGTGGGAGATTGTCTGGGAATCCGTGGTGCGGTTGACTTTTTATTATGTCGTTTAGATTTTGTTTCACAATCGATTAAATAGGACTATGGATTAAAGCATTTAACGTCAATGGCCATTCTAAGCTGAATGTGCATGCTCTCGTCAGATCGTAGAAGTTACACAGCTTAAGGCCTCGCTAGTACCAGTGTGGGAGACTGTCTGGGAATCCGTGGTGCGGTTGAATTTTTATTATGTCGTTTAGATTTTGTTTCACAATCGATTAAAAAGGACTATGGATTAAGGCATTTAATGTCAATGCCCATTCTAAGCTGAATGTCCATGCTCTCGTCAGATCGCAGAAGTTACACAGCTTAAGGCCTCGCTAGTACCAGTGTGGGAGACTGTCTGTGAATCCGTGGTGCGGTTGACTTTTTATTATGTCGTTTAGATTTTGTTTCACAATCGATTAAAAAGGACTATGGATTAAAGCATTTAAAGTCAATGGCCATTCTAAGCTGAATGTGCCTGCTCTCGTCAGATCGCAGAAGTTACACAGCTTAAGGCCTCGCTAGTACCAGTGTGGGAGACTGTCTGGGAATCCGTGGTGTGGTTGACTTTTTATTATGTCGTTTAGATTTTGTTTCACAATCGATTAAAAAGGACTATGGATTAAAGCATTTAATGTCAATGGCCATTCTAAGCTGAATGTGCCTGCTCTCGTCAGATCGCGGAAGTTACACAGCTTAAGGCCTCGCTAGTACCAGTGTGGGAGACTGTCTGGGAATCCGTGGTGCGGCTGACTTTTTATTATGTCGTTTAGATTTTGTTTCACAATAGATTAAATAGGACTATGGATTAAAGCATTTAACGTCAATGGCCATTCTAAGCTCAATGTGCCTGCTCTCGTCAGAACGCAGCAGTTACACAGCTTAAGGCCTCGCTAGTACCAGTGTGGGAGACTGTCTGGGAATCCGTGGTGCGGCTGACTTTTTATTATGTCGTTTAGATTTTGTTTCACAATCGATTAAAAAGGACTATGGATTAAAGCATTTAATGTCAATGGCCATTCTAAGCTGAATGTGCCTGCTCTCGTCAGATTGCAGAAGTTACACAGCTTAAGGCCTCGCTAGTACCAGTGTGGGAGACTGTCTTGGAATCCGTGGCGCGGTTGAATTTTTATTATGTCGTTTAGATTTTGTTTCACAATCGATTAAAAAGGACTATGGATTAAAGCATTTAATGTCAATGGACATTCTAAGCTGAATGTCCCTGCTCTCGTCAGATCGCAGAAGTTACACAGCTTAAGACCTCGCTAGTACCAGTGTGGGAGACTGTCTGGGAATCCGTGGTGCGGTTGACTTTTTATAATGTTGTTTAGATTTTGTTTCACAATAGATTAAATAGGACTATGGATTAAGGCTTTTAATGTCAATGGCCATTCTAAGCTGTATGTGCCTGCTCTGGTCAGAACGCAGCAGTTACACAGCTTAAGGCCTCGCTAGTACCAGTGTGGGAGACTGTCTGGGAATCCGTGGTGCGGTTGAATTTTTATTGTGTCGTTTAGATTTTGTTTCACAATCGATTAAAAAGGACTATGGATTAAAGCCTTTAATGTCAATGGCCATTCTAAGCTGAATGTCCCTGCTCTTGTTAGATCGCAGAAGTTACACAGCTTAACGCATCGCTAGTACCAGTGTGGGAGACTGTCTGGGAATCCGTGGTGCGGTTGACTTTTTATTATGTCGTTTAGATTTTGTTTTACAATAGATTAAATAGGACTATGGATTAAAGCATTTAACGTCAATGGCTATTCTAAGCTGAATGTGCCTGCTCTCGTCAGATCGCAGAAGTTACACAGCTTAACGCCTCGCTAGTACCAGTGTGAGAGACTGTCTGGGAATCCGTGGTGCGGTTGACTTTTATTATGTCGTTTAGATTTTGTTTCACAATCGATTAAAAAGGACTATGGATTAAAGCATTTAATGTCAATGGCCATTCTAAGCTGAATGTCCCTGTTCTCGTCAGATAGCAGAAGTTACACAGCTTAAGGCCTCGCTAGTACCAGTGTGGGAGACTGTCTGGGAATCCGTGGTGCGGTTGATTTTTTATTATGTCGTTTAGATTTTGTTTCACAATCGATTAAAAAGGACTATGGATTAAAGCATTTAATGTCAATGGCCATTCTAAGCTGAATGTGCCTGCTCTCGTCAGATCGCAGAAGTAACACAGCTTAAGGCCTCGCTAGTACCAGTGTGGAAGACTGTCTGGGAATCCGTGGTGCGGTTGACTTTTTATTATGTCGTTTAGATTTTGTTTCACAATAGATTAAATAGGACTATGGATTAAAGCATTTAACGTCAATGGCCATTCTAAGCTGAATGTGCCTGCTCTCGTCAGCTCGCAGAAGTTACACAGCTTAAGGCCTCGCTAGTACCAGTGTGGGAGACTGTCTGGGTATCCGTGGTGCGGTTGAATTTTTATTATGTTGTTTAGATTTTGTTTCACAATCGATTAAAAAGGACTATGGATTAAAGCATTTAATGTCAATGGCCATTCTAAGCTGAATGTGCCTGCTCTCGTCAGATCGCAGAAGTTACACTGCTTAAAGCCTCGCTAGTACCAGTGTGGGAGACTGTCTGGGATACCGTGGTGCGGTTGACTTTTTATTATGTTGTTTAGATTTTGTTTCACAATAGATTAAATAGGACTATGGATTAAGGCTTTTAATGTCAATGGCCATTCTAAGCTGAATGTGCCTGCTCTCGTTAGATCGCAGAAGTTACACAGTTTAAGGCCTCGCTAGTACCAGTGTGGGAGACTGTCTGGGTATCCGTGGTGCGGTTGAATTTTTATTATGTCGTTTAGATTTTGTTTCACAATCGATTAAAAAGGACTATGGATTAAAGCATTTAATGTCAATGGCCATTCTAAGCTGAATGTCCCTGCTCTCGTCAGATCGCAGAAGTTACACAGCTTAAGGCCTCGCTAGTACCAGTGTGGGAGACTGTCTGGGAATCCGTGGTGCGGTTGACTTTTTATTATGTTGTTTAGATTTTGTTTCACAATAGATTAAATAGGACTATGGATTAAGGCTTTTAATGTCAATGGCCATTCTAAGCTGAATGTGCCTGCTCTCGTTAGATCGCAGAAGTTACACAGCTTAAGGCCTCGCTAGTACCAGTGTGGGAGACTGTCTGGGTATCCGTGGTGCGGTTGAATTTTTATTATGTCGTTTAGATTTTGTTTCACAATCGATTAAAAAGGACTATGGATTAAAGCATTTAATGTCAATGGCCATTCTAAGCTGAATGTCCCTGCTCTCGTCAGATCGCAGAAGTTACACAGCTTAAGGCCTCGCTAGTACCAGTGTGGGAGACTGTCTGGGAATCCGTGGTGCGGTTGACTTTTTATTATGTCGTTTAGATTTTGTTTCACAATCGATTAAAAAGGACTATGGATTAAAGCATTTAATGTCAATGGCCATTCTAAGCTGAATGTGCCTGCTCTCGTCAGATCACAGAAGTTACACAGCTTAAGGCCTCGCTAGTACCAGTGTGGGAGACTGTCTGGGAATCCGTGGTGCGGTTGCCTTTTTATTATGTCGTTTAGATTATGTTTCACAATAGATTAAATAGGACTATGGATTAAGGCATTTAACGTCAATGGCCATTCTAAGCTGAATGTGCCTGCTCTCGTCAGAACGTAGAAGTTACACAGCTTAAGGCCTCGCTAGTACCAGTGTGGGAGACTGTCTGGGTATCCGTGGTGCGGTTGAATTTTTATTATGTCTTTTAGATTTTGTTTCACAATCGATTAAAAAGGACTATGGATTAAAGCATTTAATGTCAATGGCTATTCTAAACTGAATGTCCCTGCTCTCGTCAGATCTCAGATCTCAGAGGTTACACAGCTTAAGGCCTCGCTAGTACCAGTGTGGGAGACTGTCTGGGAATCCGTGGTGCGGTTGACTTTTTATTATGTCGTTTAGATTTTGTTTCACAATCGATTAAAAAGGACTATGGATTAAAGCATTTAATGTCAATGGCCATTCTAAGCTGAGTGTGCCTGCTCTCGTCAGATCGCAGAAGTTACACAGCTTAAGGCCTCGCTAGTACCAGTGTGGGAGACTGTCTGGGAATCCGTGGTGCGGTTGAATTTTTATTATGTCGTTTAGATTTTGTTTCACAATCGATTAAATAGGACTATGGATTAAAGCATTTAATGTCAATGGCCATTCTAAGCTGAATGTGCCTGCTCTCGTCAGATCGCAGAAGTTACACAGCTTAAGGCCTCGCTAGTACCAGTGTGGGTGACTGTCTGGGAATCCGTGGTGCGGTTGACTTTTTATTATGTTGTTTAGATTTTGTTTCACAATAGATTAAATAGGACTATGGATTAAGGCTTTTAATGTCAATGGCCATTCTAAGCTGAATGTGCCTGCTCTCGTTAGATCGCAGAAGTTACACAGCTTAACGCCTCGCTAGTACCAGTGTGAGAGACTGTCTGGGAATCCGTGGTGCGGTTGACTTTTATTATGTCGTTTAGATTTTGTTTCACAATCGATTAAAAAGGACTATGGATTAAAGCATTTAATGTCAATGGCCATTCTAAGCTGAATGTCCCTGTTCTCGTCAGATAGCAGAAGTTACACAGCTTAAGGCCTCGCTAGTACCAGTGTGGGAGACTGTCTGGGAATCCGTGGTGCGGTTGATTTTTTATTATGTCGTTTAGATTTTGTTTCACAATCGATTAAAAAGGACTATGGATTAAAGCATTTAATGTCAATGGCCATTCTTAGCTGAATGTGCCTGCTCTCGTCAGATCGCAGAAGTAACACAGCTTAAGGCCTCGCTAGTACCAGTGTGGAAGACTGTCTGGGAATCCGTGGTGCGGTTGACTTTTTATTATGTCGTTTAGATTTTGTTTCACAATAGATTAAATAGGACTATGGATTAAAGCATTTAACGTCAATGGCCATTCTAAGCTGAATGTGCCTGCTCTCGTCAGATCGCAGAAGTTACACAGCTTAAGGCCTCGCTAGTACCAGTGTGGGAGACTGTCTGGGTATCCGTGGTGCGGTTGAATTTTTATTATGTCGTTTAGATTTTGTTTCACAATCGATTAAAAAGGACTATGGATTAAAGCATTTAATGTCAATGGCCATTCTAAGCTGAATGTGCCTGCTCTCGTCAGATCGCAGAAGTTACACTGCTTAAAGCCTCGCTAGTACCAGTGTGGGAGACTGTCTGGGAATCCGTGGTGCGGTTGACTTTTTATTATGTTGTTTAGATTTTGTTTCACAATAGATTAAATAGGACTATGGATTAAGGCTTTTAATGTCAATGGCCATTCTAAGCTGAATGTGCCTGCTCTCGTTAGATCGCAGAAGTTACACAGCTTAAGGCCTCGCTAGTACCAGTGTGGGAGACTGTCTGGGTATCCGTGGTGCGGTTGAATTTTTATTATGTCGTTTAGATTTTGTTTCACAATCGATTAAAAAGGACTATGGATTAAAGCATTTAATGTCAATGGCCATTCTAAGCTGAATGTCCCTGCTCTCGTCAGATCGCAGAAGTTACACAGCTTAAGGCCTCGCTAGTACCAGTGTGGGAGACTGTCTGGGAATCCGTGGTGCGGTTGGCTTTTTATTATGTTGTTTAGATTTTGTTTCACAATAGATTAAATAGGACTATGGATTAAGGCTTTTAATGTCAATGGCCATTCTAAGCTGAATGTGCCTGCTCTCGTCAGATCACAGAAGTTACACTGCTTAAGGCCTCGCTAGTACCAGTGTGGGAGACTGTCTGGGAATCCGTGGTGCGGTTGACTTTTTATTATGTCGTTTAGATTTTGTTTCACAATCGATTAAAAAGGACTATGGATTAAAGCATTTAATGTCAATGGCCATTCTAAGCTGAATGTCCCTGCTGTCGTCAGATCGCAGAAGTTACACAGCTTAAGGCCTCGCTAGTACCAGTGTGGGAGACTGTCTGGGAATCTGTGGTGCGGTTGACTTTTTGTTATGTCGTTTAGATTTTGTTTCACAATAGATTAATTAGGACTATGGATTAAAGCATTTAACGTCAATGGCCATTCTAAGCTGAATGTGCCTGCTCTCGTCAGATCGCAGAAGTTACACAGCTTAAGGCCTCGCTAGTACCAGTGTGGGAGACTGTCTGGGAATCCGTGGTGCGGTTGACTTTTTATTATGTCGTTTAGATTTTGTTTCACAATAGATTAAATAGGACTATGGATTAAAGCATTTAACGTCAATGGCCATTCTAAGCTGAATGTGCCTGCTCTCGTCAGAACGCAGAAGTTACACAGCTTAAGGCCTCGCTAGTACCAGTGTGGGAGACTGTCTGGGTATCCGTGGTGCAGTTGAATTTTTATTATGTCGTTTAGATTTTGTTTCACAATCGATTAAAAAGGACTATGGATTAAAGCATTTAATGTCAATGGCTATTCTAAGCTGAATGTCCCTGCTCTTGTCAGATCGCAGAAGTTACACAGCTTAAGGCCTCGCTAGTACCAGTGTGGGAGACTGTCTGGGAATCCGTGGTGCGGTTGACTTTTTATTATGTCGTTTAGATTTTGTTTCACAATCGATTAAAAAGGACTATGGATTAAAGCATTTAATGTCAATGGCCATTCTAAGCTAAATGTGCCGGCTCTCGTCAGATCGCAGAAGTTACACAGCTTAAGGCCTCGCTAGTACCAGTGTGGGAGACTGTCTGGGAATCCGTGGTGCGGTTGACTTTTTATTATGTCGTTTAGATTTTGTTTCACAATCGATTAAAAAGGACTATGGATTAAAGCATTTAATGTCAATGGCCATTCTAAGCTGAATGTCCCTGCTCTCTTCAGATCGCAGAAGTTAGACAGCTTAAGGCCTCGCTAGTACCAGTGTGGGAGACTGTCTGGGTATCCGTGGTGCGGTTGAATTTTTATTATGTCGTTTAGATTTTGTTTCACAATCGATTAAAAAGGACTATGGATTAAAGCATTTAATGTCAATGGCCATTCTAAGCTGAATGTGCCTGCTCTCGTCAGATCGCAGAAGTTACACTGCTTAAAGCCTCGCTAGTACCAGTGTGGGAGACTGTCTGGGAATCCGTGGTGCGGTTGACTTTTTATTATGTTGTTTAGATTTTGTTTCACAATAGATTAAATAGGACTATGGATTAAGGCATTTAATGTCAATGGCCATTCTAAGCTGAATGTGCCTGCTCTCGTTAGATCGCAGAAGTTACACAGTTTAACGCCTCGCTAGTACCAGTGTGAGAGACTGTCTGGGAATCCGTGGTGCGGTTGACTTTTATTATGTCTTTTAGATTTTGTTTCACAATCGATTAAAAAGGACTATGGATTAAAGCATTTAATGTCAATGGCCATTCTAAGCTAAATGTGCCGGCTCTCGTCAGATCGCAGAAGTTACACAGCTTAAGGCCTCGCTAGTACCAGTGTGGGAGACTGTCTGGGAATCCGTGGTGCGGTTGACTTTTTATTATGTCGTTTAGATTTTGTTTCACAATCGATTAAAAAGGACTATGGATTAAAGCATTTAATGTCAATGGCCATTCTAAGCTGAATGTCCCTGCTCTCTTCAGATCGCAGAAGTTAGACAGCTTAAGGCCTCGCTAGTACCAGTGTGGGAGACTGTCTGGGTATCCGTGGTGCGGTTGAATTTTTATTATGTCGTTTAGATTTTGTTTCACAATCGATTAAAAAGGACTATGGATTAAAGCATTTAATGTCAATGGCCATTCTAAGCTGAATGTGCCTGCTCTCGTCAGATCGCAGAAGTTACACTGCTTAAAGCCTCGCTAGTACCAGTGTGGGAGACTGTCTGGGAATCCGTGGTGCGGTTGACTTTTTATTATGTTGTTTAGATTTTGTTTCACAATAGATTAAATAGGACTATGGATTAAGGCATTTAATGTCAATGGCCATTCTAAGCTGAATGTGCCTGCTCTCGTTAGATCGCAGAAGTTACACAGTTTAACGCCTCGCTAGTACCAGTGTGAGAGACTGTCTGGGAATCCGTGGTGCGGTTGACTTTTATTATGTCTTTTAGATTTTGTTTCACAATCGATTAAAAAGGACTATGGATTAAAGCATTTAATGTCAATGGCCATTCTAAGCTGAATGGCCCTGCTCTCGTCAGATAGCAGAAGTTACACAGCTTAAGGCCTCGCTAGTACCAGTGTGGGAGACTGTCTGGGAATCCGTGGTGCGGTTGATTTTTTATTATGTCGTTTAGATTTTGTTTCACAATCGATTAAAAAGGACTATGGATTAAAGCATTTAATGTCAATGGCCATTCTAAGCTGAATGTGCCTGCTCTCGTCAGATCGCAGAAGTTACACAGCTTAAGGCCTCGCTAGTACCAGTGTGGGAGACTGTCTGGGAATCCGTGGTGCGGTTGACTTTTTATTATGTCGTTTAGATTTTGTTTCACAATCGATTAAAAAGGACTATGGATTAAAGCATTTAATGTCAATGGCCATTCTAAGCTGAATGTGCCTGCTCTCGTCAGATCGCAGAAGTTACACAGCTTAAGGCCTCGCTAGTACCAGTGTGGGAGACTGTCTGGGAATCCGTGGTGCGGTTGACTTTTTATTATGTCGTTTAGATTTTGTTTCACAATCGATTAAAAAGGACTATGGATTAAAGCATTTAATGTCAATGGCCATTCTAAGCTGAATGTGCCTGCTCTCGTCAGATCGCAGAAGTTACACAGCTTAAGGCCTCGCTAGTACCAGTGTGGGAGACTGTCTGGGAATCCGTGGTGCGGTTGACTTTTTATTATGTCGTTTAGATTTTGTTTCACAATAGATTAAATAGGACTATGGATTAAGGCATTTAACGTCAATGGCCATTCTAAGCTGAATGTGCCTGCTCTCGTCAGAACGCAGAAGTTACACAGCTTAAGGCCTCGCTAGTACCAGTGTGGGAGACTGTCTGGGAATCCGTGGTGCGGTTGACTTTTTATTATGTCGTTTAGATTTTGTTTCACAATAGATTAAATAGGACTATGGATTAAAGCATTTAACGTCAATGGCCATTCTAAGCTGAATGTGCCTTCTCTCGTCAAAACGCAGAAGTTACACAGCTTAAGGCCTCGCTAGTACCAGTGTGGGAGACTGTCTGGGTATCCGTGGTGCGGTTGAATTTTTATTATGTCGTTTAGATTTTGTTTCACAATCGATTAAAAAGGACTATGGATTAAAGCATTTAATGTCAATGGCTATTCTAAACTGAATGTCCCTGCTCTCGTCAGATCTCAGAAGTTACACAGCTTAAGGCCTCGCTAGTACCAGTGTGGGAGACCGTCTGGGAATCCGTGGTGCGGTTGACTTTTTATTATGTCGTTTAGATTTTGTTTCACAATCGATTAAAAAGGACTATGGATTAAAGCATTTAATGTCAATGGCCATTCTAAGCTGAATGTGCCTGCTCTCGTCAGATCGCAGAAGTTACACAGCTTAAGGCCTCGCTAGTACCAGTCTGGGAGACTGTCTGGGAATCCGTGGTGCGGTTGAATTTTTATTATGTCGTTTAGATTTTGTTTCACAATCGATTAAATAGGACTATGGATTAAAGCATTTAATGTCAATGGCTATTCTAAACTGAATGTCCCTGCTCTCGTCAGATCTCAGAAGTTACACAGCTTAAGGCCTCGCTAGTACCAGTGTGGGAGACTGTCTGGGAATCCGTGGTGCGGTTGACTTTTTATTATGTCGTTTAGATTTTGTTTCACAATCGATTAAAAAGGACTATGGATTAAAGCATTTAATGTCAATGGCCATTCTAAGCTGAATGTGCCTGCTCTCGTCAGATCGCAGAAGTTACACAGCTTAAGGCCTCGCTAGTACCAGTGTGGGTGACTGTCTGGGAATCCGTGGTGCGGTTGACTTTTTATTATGTTGTTTAGATTTTGTTTCACAATAGATTAAATAGGACTATGGATTAAGGCTTTTAATGTCAATGGCCATTCTAAGCTGAATGTGCCTGCTCTCGTTAGATCGCAGAAGTTACACAGCTTAACGCCTCGCTAGTACCAGTGTGAGAGACTTTCTGGGAATCCGTGGTGCGGTTGACTTTTATTATGTCGTTTAGATTTTGTTTCACAATCGATTAAAAAGGACTATGGATTAAAGCATTTAATGTCAATGGCCATTCTAAGCTGAATGTGCCTGCTCTCGTCAGATCGCAGAAGTAACACAGCTTAAGGCCTCGCTAGTACCAGTGTGGAAGACTGTCTGGGAATCCGTGGTGCGGTTGACTTTTTATTATGTCGTTTAGATTTTGTTTCACAATAGATTAAATAGGACTATGGATTAAAGCATTTAACGTCAATGGCCATTCTAAGCTGAATGTGCCTGCTCTCGTCAGAACGCAGAAGTTACACAGATTAAGGTCTCGCTAGTACCAGTGTGGGAGACTGTCTGGGAATCCGTGGTGCGGTTGATTTTTTATTATGTCGTTTAAATTTTGTTTCACAATCGATTAAAAAGGACTATGGATTAAAGCATTTAATGTCAATGGCCATTCTAAGCTGAATGTGCCTGCTCTCGTCAGATCGCAGAAGTTACACAGCTTAAGGCCTTGCTAGTACCAGTGTGGGAGACTGTCTGGGAATCCGTGGTGCGGTTGCCTTTATATTATGTCGTTTAGATTTTGTTTCACAATCGATTAAAAAGGACTATGGATTAAAGCATTTAATGTCAATGGCCATTCTAAGCTGAATGGCCCTGCTCTCGTCAGATAGCAGAAGTTACACAGCTTAAGGCCTCGCTAGTACCAGTGTGGGAGACTGTCTGGGAATCCGTGGTGCGGTTGATTTTTTATTATGTCGTTTAGATTTTGTTTCACAATCGATTAAAAAGGACTATGGATTAAAGCATTTAATGTCAATGGCCATTCTAAGCTGAATGTGCCTGCTCTCGTCAGATCGCAGAAGTTACACAGCTTAAGGCCTCGCTAGTACCAGTGTGGGAGACTGTCTGGGAATCCGTGGTGCGGTTGACTTTTTATTATGTCGTTTAGATTTTGTTTCACAATCGATTAAAAAGGACTATGGATTAAAGCATTTGATGTCAATGGCCATTCTAAGCTGAATGTGCCTGCTCTCGTCAGATCGCAGAAGTTACACAGCTTAAGGCCTCGCTAGTACCAGTGTGGGAGACTGTCTGGGAATCCGTGGTGCGGTTGACTTTTTATTATGTCGTTTAGATTTTGTTTCACAATCGATTAAAAAGGACTATGGATTAAAGCATTTAATGTCAATGGCCATTCTAAGCTGAATGTGCCTGCTCTCGTCAGATCGCAGAAGTTACACAGCTTAAGGCCTCGCTAGTACCAGTGTGGGAGACTGTCTGGGAATCCGTGGTGCGGTTGACTTTTTATTATGTCGTTTAGATTTTGTATCACAATAGATTAAATAGGACTATGGATTAAGGCATTTAACGTCAATGGCCATTCTAAGCTGAATGTGCCTGCTCTCGTCAGAACGCAGAAGTTACACAGCTTAAGGCCTCGCTAGTACCAGTGTGGGAGACTGTCTGGGTATCCGTGGTGCGGTTGAATTTTTATTATGTCGTTTAGATTTTGTTTCACAATCGATTAAAAAGGACTATGGATTAAAGCATTTAATGTCAATGGCTATTCTAAACTGAATGTCCCTGCTCTCGTCAGATCTCAGAAGTTACACAGCTTAAGGCCTCGCTAGTACCAGTGTGGGAGACCGTCTGGGAATCCGTGGTGCGGTTGCCTTTTTATTATGTCGTTTAGATTTTGTTTCACAATCGATTAAAAAGGACTATGGATTAAAGCATTTAATGTCAATGGCCATTCTAAGCTGAATGTGCCTGCTCTCGTCAGATCGCAGAAGTTACACAGCTTAAGGCCTCGCTAGTACCAGTGTGGGAGACTGTCTGGGAATCCGTGGTGCGGTTGAATTTTTATTATGTCGTTTAGATTTTGTTTCACAATCGATTAAATAGGACTATGGATTAAAGCATTTAATGTCAATGGCTATTCTAAACTGAATGTCCCTGCTCTCGTCAGATCTCAGAAGTTACACAGCTTAAGGCCTCGCTAGTACCAGTGTGGGAGACTGTCTGGGAATCCGTGGTGCGGTTGACTTTTTATTATGTCGTTTAGATTTTGTTTCACAATCGATTAAAAAGGACTATGGATTAAAGCATTTAATGTCAATGGCCATTCTAAGCTGAATGTGCCTGCTCTCGTCAGATCGCAGAAGTTACACAGCTTAAGGCCTCGCTAGTACCAGTGTGGGTGACTGTCTGGGAATCCGTGGTGCGGTTGACTTTTTATTATGTTGTTTAGATTTTGTTTCACAATAGATTAAATAGGACTATGGATTAAGGCTTTTAATGTCAATGGCCATTCTAAGCTGAATGTGCCTGCTCTCGTTAGATCGCAGAAGTTACACAGCTTAACGCCTCGCTAGTACCAGTGTGAGAGACTGTCTGGGAATCCGTGGTGCGGTTGACTTTTATTATGTCGTTTAGATTTTGTTTCACAATCGATTAAAAAGGACTATGGATTAAAGCATTTAATGTCAATGGCCATTCTAAGCTGAATGTGCCTGCTCTCGTCAGATCGCAGAAGTAACACAGCTTAAGGCCTCGCTAGTACCAGTGTGGAAGACTGTCTGGGAATCCGTGGTGCGGTTGACTTTTTATTATGTCGTTTAGATTTTGTTTCACAATAGATTAAATAGGACTATGGATTAAAGCATTTAACGTCAATGGCCATTCTAAGCTGAATGTGCCTGCTCTCGTCAGAACGCAGAAGTTACACAGATTAAGGTCTCGCTAGTACCAGTGTGGGAGACTGTCTGGGAATCCGTGGTGCGGTTGATTTTTTATTATGTCGTTTAGATTTTGTTTCACAATCGATTAAAAAGGACTATGGATTAAAGCATTTAATGTCAATGGCCATTCTAAGCTGAATGTGCCTGCTCTCGTCAGAACGCAGAAGTTACACAGCTTAAGGTCTTGCTAGTACCAGTGTGGGAGACTGTCTGGGAATCCGTGGTGCGGTTGCCTTTTTATTATGTCGTTTAGATTTTGTTTCACAATCGATTAAAAAGGACTATGGATTAAAGCATTTAATGTCAATGGCCATTCTAAGCTGAATGTGCCTGCTCTCGTCAGATCGCAGAAGTTACACAGCTTAAGGCCTCGCTAGTACCAGTGTTGGAGACTGTCTGGGAATCCGTGGTGCGGTTGACTTTTTATTATGTCGTTTAGATTTTGTTTCACAATAGATTAAATAGGACTATGGATTAAAGCATTTAATGTCAATGGCCATTCTAAGCTGAATGTGCCTGCTCTCGTCAGATCGCAGAAGTTACACAGCTTAAGGCCTTGCTAGTACCAGTGTGGGAGACTGTCTGGGAATCCGTGGTGCGGTTGACTTTTTATTATGTCGTTTAGATTTTGTTTCACAATAGATTAAATAGGACTATGGATTAAAGCATTTAACGTCAATGGCCATTCTAAGCTGAATGTGCCTGCTCTCGTCAGAACGCAGAAGTTACACAGATTAAGGCCTCGCTAGTACCAGTGTGGGAGACTGTCTGGGAATCCGTGGTGCGGTTGACTTTTTATTATGTCGTTTAGATTTTGTTTCACAATCGATTAAAAAGGACTATGGATTAAAGCATTTAATGTCAATGGCCATTCTAAGCTGAATGTTCCTGCTCTCGTCAGATCGCAGAAGTTACACAGCTTAAGGCCTCGCTAGTACCAGTGTGGGAGACTGTCTGGGAATCCGTGGTGCGGTTGACTTTTTATTATGTCGTTTAGATTTTGTTTCACAATCGATTAAAAAGGACTATGGATTAAAGCATTTAATGTCAATGGCCAGTCTAAGCTGTATGTGCCTGCTCTTGTTAGATCGCAGAACTTACACAGCTTAACGCCTCGCTAGTACCAATGTGGGAGACTGTCTGGGAATCCGTGGTGCGGTTGACTTTTTATTATGTCGTTTAGATTTTGTTTCACAATAGATTAAATAGGACTATGGATTAAAGCATTTAACGTCAATGGCCATTCTAAGCTGAATGTGCCTGCTCTCGTCACATCGCAGAAGTTACACAGCTTAAGGCCTCGCTAGTACCAGTGTGGGAGACTGTCTGGGAATCCGTGGTGCGGTTGACTTTTTAGTATGTCGTTTAGATTTTGTTTCACAATCGATTAAAAAGGACTATGGATTAAAGCATTTAATATCAATGGCCATTCTAAGCTGAATGTGCCTGCTCTCGTCAGATCGCAGAAGTTACAAAGCTTAAGGCCTCGCTAGTACCAGTGTGGGAGACTGTCTGGGAATCCGTGGTGCGGTTGACTCTTTATTATGTCGTTTAGATTTTGTTTCACAATCGATTAAAAAGGACTATGGATTAAAGCATTTATTGTCAATGGCCATTCTAAGCTGAATGTGCCTGCTCTCGTCAGATCGCAGAAGTTACACAGCTTAAGGCCTTGCTAGTACCAGTGTGGGAGACTGTCTGGGAATCCGTGGTGCGGTTGCATTTTTATTATGTCGTTTAGATTTTGTTTCACAATCGATTAAAAAGGACTATGGATTAAAGCATTTAATGTCAATGGCCATTCTAAGCTGAATGTCCCTGCTCTTGTCAGATCGCAGAAGTTACACAGCTTAAGGCCTCGCTAGTACCAGTGTGGGAGACTGTCTGGGAATCTGTGGTGCGGTTGACTTTTTGTTATGTCGTTTAGATTTTGTTTCACAATAGATTAATTAGGACTATGGATTAAAGCATTTAACGTCAATGGCCATTCTAAGCTGAATGTGCCTGCTCTCGTCAGATCGCAGAAGTTACACAGCTTAAGGCCTCGCTAGTACCAGTGTGGGAGACTGTCTGGGAATCCGTGGTGCGGTTGACTTTTTATTATGTCGTTTAGATTTTGTTTCACAATAGATTAAATAGGACTATGGATTAAAGCATTTAATGTCAATGGCCATTCTAAGCTGAATGCGCCTGCTCTCGTCAGATCGCAGAAGTTACACAGCTTAAGGCCTCGCTAGTACCAGTGTGGGAGACTGTCTGGGAATCCGTGGTGCGGTTGACTTTTTATTATGTCGTTTAGATTTTGTTTCACAATAGATTAAATAGGACTATGGATTAAAGCATTTAACGTCAATGGCCATTCTAAGCTGAATGTGCCTGCTCTCGTCAGAACGCAGAAGTTACACAGCTTAAGGCCTCGCTAGTACCAGTGTGGGAGACTGTCTGGGAATCCGTGGTGCGGTTGACTTTTTATTATGTCGTTTAGATTTTGTTTCACAATAGATTAAATAGGACTATGGATTAAAGCATTTAACGTCAATGGCCATTCTAAGCTGAATGTGCCTGCTCTCGTCAGAACGCAGAAGTTACACAGCTTAAGGCCTCGCTAGTACCAGTGTGGGAGACTGTCTGGGTATCCGTGGTGCAGTTGAATTTTTATTATGTCGTTTAGATTTTGTTTCACAATCGATTAAAAAGGACTATGGATTAAAGCATTTAATGTCAATGGCTATTCTAAGCTGAATGTCCCTGCTCTTGGCAGATCGCAGAAGTTACACAGCTTAAGGCCTCGCTAGTACCAGTGTGGGAGACTGTCTGGGAATCCGTGGTGCGGTTGACTTTTTATTATGTCGTTTAGATTTTGTTTCACAATCGATTAAAAAGGACTATGGATTAAAGCATTTAATGTCAATGGCCA
The DNA here is from genome assembly GCF_050947455.1 of Rhinoderma darwinii. NCBI lineage: Eukaryota > Metazoa > Chordata > Amphibia > Anura > Rhinodermatidae > Rhinoderma > Rhinoderma darwinii. Next base: position 255,185,263 of record NC_134687.1, on the reverse strand, counting down.
TTCTAAGCTGAATGTGCCTGCTCTCGTCAGATCGCAGAAGTTACACAGCTTAAGGCCTCGCTAGTACCAGTGTGGGAGACTGTCTGGGAATCCGTGGTGCGGTTGACTTTTTATTATGTCGTTTAGATTTTGTTTCACAATCGATTAAAAAGGACTATGGATTAAAGCATTTAATGTCAATGGCCATTCTAAGCTGAATGTCCCTGCTCTCTTCAGATCGCAGAAGTTAGACAGCTTAAGGCCTCGCTAGTACCAGTGTGGGAGACTGTCTGGGTATCCGTGGTGCGGTTGAATTTTTATTATGTCGTTTAGATTTTGTTTCACAATCGATTAAAAAGGACTATGGATTAAAGCATTTAATGTCAATGGCCATTCTAAGCTGAATGTGCCTGCTCTCGTCAGATCGCAGAAGTTACACTGCTTAAGGCCTCGCTAGTACCAGTGTGGGAGACTGTCTGGGAATCCGTGGTGCGGTTGCCTTTTTATTATGTTGTTTAGATTTTGTTTCACAATAGATTAAATAGGACTATGGATTAAGGCTTTTAATGTCAATGGCCATTCTAAGCTGAATGTGCCTGCTCTCATTAGATCGCAGAAGTTACACAGCTTAACGCCTCGCTAGTACCAGTGTGAGAGACTGTCTGGGAATCCGTGGTGCGGTTGACTTTTATTATGTCGTTTAGATTTTGTTTCACAATCGATTAAAAAGGACTATGGATTAAAGCATTTAATGTCAATGGCCATTCTAAGCTGAATGGCCCTGCTCTCGTCAGATAGCAGAAGTTACACAGCTTAAGGCCTCGCTAGTACCAGTGTGGGAGACTGTCTGGGAATCCGTGGTGCGGTTGATTTTTTATTATGTCGTTTAGATTTTGTTTCACAATCGATTAAAAAGGACTATGGATTAAAGCATCTAATGTCACTGGCCATTCTAAGCTGAATGTGCCTGCTCTCGTCAGATCGCAGAAGTTACACAGCTTAAGGCCTCGCTAGTACCAGTGTGGGAGACTGTCTGGGAATCCGTGGTGCGGTTGACTTTTTATTATGTCGTTTAGATTTTGTTTCACAATCGATTAAAAAGGACTATGGATTAAAGCATTTAATGTCAATGGCCATTCTAAGCTGAATGTGCCTGCTCTCGTCAGATCGCAGAAGTTACACAGCTTAAGGCCTCGCTAGTACCAGTGTGGGAGACTGTCTGGGAATCCGTGGTGCGGTTGAGTTTTTATTATGTCGTTTAGATTTTGTTTCACAATCGATTAAAAAGGACTATGGATTAAAGCATTTAATGTCAATGGCCATTCTAAGCTGAATGTGCCTGCTCTCGTCAGATCGCAGAAGTTACACAGCTTAAGGCCTCGCTAGTACCAGTGTGGAAGACTGTCTGGGAATCCGTGGTGCGGTTGTCTTTTTATTATGTCGTTTAGATTTTGTTTCACAATAGATTAAATAGGACTATGGATTAAAGCATTTAACGTCAATGGCCATTCTAAGCTGAATGTGCCTGCTCTCGTCAGAATGCAGAAGTTACACAGATTAAGGTCTCGCTAGTACCAGTGTTGGAGACTGTCTGGGAATCCGTGGTGCGGTTGAATTTTTATTATGTCGTTTAGATTTTGTTTCACAATCGATTAAAAAGGACTATGGATTAAAGCGTTTAATGTCAATGGCCATTCTAAGCTGAATGTCCCTGCTCTCGTCAGATCGCAGAAGTTACACAGCTTAAGGCCTCGCTAGTACCAGTGTGGGAGACTGTCTGGGAATCCGTGGTGCGGTTGGCTTTTTATTATGTTGTTTAGATTTTGTTTCACAATAGATTAAATAGGACTATGGATTAAGGCTTTTAATGTCAATGGCCATTCTAAGCTGAATGTGCCTGCTCTCGTCAGATCACAGAAGTTACACAGCTTAAGGCCTCGCTAGTACAAGTGTGGGAGACTGTCTGGGAATCCGTGGTGCGGTTGACTTTTTATTATGTCGTTTAGATTTTGTTTCACAATAGATTAAAAAGGACTATGGATTAAAGCATTTAATGTCAATGGCCATTCCAAGCTGAATGTCCCTGCTCTCGTCAGATCGCAGAAGTTACACAGCTTGAAACCTCGCTAGTACCAGTGTGAGAGACTGTCTGTGAATCCTTGGTGTGGTTGACTTTTTATTATGTCGTTTAGATTTTGTTTCACAATCGATTAAAAAGGACTATGGATTAAAGCATTTAATGTCAATGGCCATTCTAAGCTGAATGTGCCTGCTCTCGTCAGATCGCAGAAGTTACACAGCTTAAGGCCTCGCTAGTACCAGTGTGGGAGACTGTCTTGGAATCCGTGGTGCGGTTGACTATTTATTATGTCGTTTAGATTTTGTTTCACAATCGATTAAAAAGGACTATGGATTAAAGCATTTAATGTCAATGGCCATTCAAAGCTGAATGTGCCTGCTCTCGTCAGATCGCAGAAGTTACACAGCTTAAGGCCTCACTAGTACCAGTGTGGGAGACTGTCTGGGAATCTGTGGTGCGGTTGACTTTTTATTATGTCGTTTAGATTTTGTTTCACAATAGATTAAATAGGACTATGGATTAAAGCATCTAACGTCAATGGCCATTCTATGCTGAATGTGCCTGCTCTCGTCAGAACGCAGAAGTTACACAGCTTAAGGCCTCGCTAGTACCAATGTGGGAGACTGTCTGGGAATCCGTGGTGCGGTTGAATTTTTATTATGTCGTTTAGATTTTGTTTCACAATAGATTAAAAAGGACTATGGATTAAAGCATTTAATGTCAATGGCCATTCTAAGCTGAATGTCCCTTCTCTCGTCAGATAGCAGAAGTTACACAGCTTAAGGCCTCGCTAGTACCAGTGTGGGAGACTGTCTGGGAATCCGTGGTGCGGTTGACTTTTTATTATGTCGTTTAGATTTTGTTTCACAATAGATTAAAAAGGACTATGGATTAAAGCATTTAATGTCGATGGCCATTCTAAGCTGAATGTCCCTTCTCTCGTCAGATCGCAGAAGTTACACAGCATAAAACCTCGCTAGTACCAGCGTGAGAGACTGTCTGGGAATCCGTGGTGTGGTTGACTTTTTATTATGTCGTTTAGATTTTGTTTCACAATCGATTAAAAAGGACTATGGATTAAAGCATTTAATGTCAATGGCCATTCTAAGCTGAATGTGCCTGCTCTCGTCAGATCGCAGTAGTTACACGGCTTAAGGCCTTACTAGTGTGGGAGACTGTCTGGGAATCCGTGGTGCTGATGACCTATTGTTATGCTGTTTAGATTTTGTTTCACAATCAATTAAAAATAAAAATAGACTAAAGCTTTAAAAGTTAATGGCCATTCTAAGCTGAAATGTGCCTTTTCTCGTCAAATCGCAGAAGATTAACACTTTAAGACCTCGCTAGTACCAGTGTGGGAGACTGTCTGGCAATCCGTGGTGCTGTTGACCTAACGCTTTGTTGTTTAGATTTTGTTTCACAACGGATTAAAAATAAAAATAGACTAAAGCTTTAAACGTTAACGTCTATTCTAAGCTAAAATGTGCCTTTTCTCGTCAAATCGCAGAAGAATAACACTTTAAGACCTCGCTAGTACCAGTGTGGGAGACTGTCTGGGAATCCGTGGTGCTGTTGACTTATTATAATGTTGTTTAGCTTTTGTTTCACAATCAATTAAAAAAGGACTATGGACTAAAGCTTAAGATGTCAATGGCCATTCTAAGTTGAATGTGCCTGCTCTCATCAGATTGCAGTACTCACGTGGCTTTGGGGCTCGCTAGTACCAGTGTGGGATTCTGTGGTGCTGTTGACCTATTGTTATGCTGTTTAGATTTTGTTTCACAATATATTAAAAATAAAAATAGACTAAAGCTTTAAAAGTTAATGACCATTCTAAGCTGAAATGTGCCTTTTCTCGTCAAATCGCAGAAGAATAACACTTTAAGACCTCGCTAGTACCAGTGTGAGAGACTGTCTGGGAATCCGTGGTGTGGTTTACTTATTACTATGTCGTTTAGATTATGTTTCATAATCGATTAAAAAAAGGACTATGGACTAAAGCTTAAAGGGAATGTGTTGCCAGAAAAACATGTTTTTTTAAAAAAAATTAAACATTTAGTGTGTGGGTGATTAAACATTGTTCAAATTTTTTTTATTTTTTTCACAAGTCAGGAAATATTATAAATTAATTCTAATTTATAATACTACCCATTTTTGGTCACTAGATGGAGCTATTCCCGAAATTGCAGCTTTGCAAAATTGGGTAAAAAGCCCTCGCTCTAGTGAGCTCTCAGCATCCCCCCCTCCTTTATCCTGGCTAGTGCCGGGATAAATGAGGGGTTTGAACGGTGTAACCTCCTACACTGTGTGTCGCCATTTTTTGAGCTAACACACAGTGTAGTAGGTTTACATACAGTAGTAAACACACACAAACACGAACATACATTGAAATCTCTTACCTGCTCCTGCCGCCGCGGCTCCCTCCGGCCCGTCCGCTCCGTTTGCTGCCGCTGGTCCAAGTGCACAAATCCGGAAGCCGCGACCGGAAGTAGTAATATTACTGTCCGGCCGCGACTTCCGGTCCACAGGAAAATGGCGCCGGACGGCGCCAATTTCGAATTGGACTGTGTGGGAGCGGCGCATGCGCAGTTCCCACACAGACGCCGTACACTGAAGTCAATGGGACGGGAGCCGTTCGCAGTCCCTATGGGACTGTGGCTGCCGTATTCCATGTCTGTATGTGTCGTTAATCGACACACACAGAAATGGAACAAAAAATGGCAGCCCCCATAGGGAAGAAAAAGTGTAAAAATAAGAAAAAGTAAAACACAAACACACAAATGAATATAAACGTTTTTAATAAAGCACTAACATCTTTAACATATAAAAAAATAATTTGTGATGACACTGTTCCTTTAAGGTGTCAGTAGACATTCTAAGCTGAATGTGCCTTCTCTCATCAGATTGCAGAAATTACACAGCTTAACACCTTGCCAGTACCAGTGTGGGAGACTGTCTGTTGTGCTGTTGACCTATTGTTATGCAGTTTAGATTTTGTTTCACAATCGACTTAAAAGGACTATGGACAAAAGTTTCAAAAGTTTCAAAAGCGAATGGCCATTCTAAGCTGAATTTGCCTGCTGTTGTCAGAACGCAGTAGTTACAGTGTGGGAGTCTGTCTGGGAATCCTTGGTGCTGTTGACCTATTGTTATGTCTGTTTAGATTTTGTTTCACAATCGATAAAAAAGGACTATGGACTAAAGTCTTAAAAGTCAATGGCCATTCTAAGCTGTATGTGCCTGCTCTCGTCAGATCGCAGTAGTTACATGTCTTTAGGCCTCTTTAGTACCAGCGTGGGAATCCGTTGACCTATTGTTATGCAATTTAGATTTTGTTTTACAATCGATTAAAAAAGGAATATGGAGTAACACTTTTAATGTCAATGGCCATTCTAAGCTGAAAGTGCCTGCTCTCGTCACATCGCAGAAGTTTCATGGCTTAAGACCTTGCTAGTACCAGCGTGGGAGGCTGTCTGCTAATCCGTGGTGCTGTTGACCTATAGTTATGCTGTTTAGATTTTGTTTCACAATCGATTAAAGAAGGACTATGGACTAAAGCTTTAAAAGGTAACAGCCATTCTAAGCTGAACGTGCTTGCTCTTGTCATGTCTCAAAAGCTACATGTTTTAAAGCATCGCAATTTCGAGTGTGGGAGCCTGTCTGGGATTACGTGGCGCTGTTGACCTATTTTTATACTGTTTAGCATTTGTTTCACAATCGATTAAAATAGGACTATGGACTAAATCTTTAAAAGTCAATGGCCTTTCTAAGCTGAATGTGCTTGCTCTTGTCAGAGCACAGTAGTTACACAACTTAAGGACTTGCTAGTACCAGTGTGGGAGACGGTCTGGGAATCCGTGGTGCGGTTGACCTTTAGTTATGCAGTTTAGATTTTTTTTCACAATCGATTGAAAAGGAATATGAACTAAAGTTTTAAACGTTAATGGCCATTCTAAGCTGAATGTGCCTGTGTTCGTTAGATCACAGTAGTTCCTTGGCTTAATACCTTGCTAGTACTAGTGTGGGAGATAGTGTGCGGATCCATGGTGCTGTTGACCTCCAACTATGTTGTTCAGATTTTGTTTCACAATCGATTAAAAAAAAACTATGGACTAAAGCTTTAAATGTCAATGGCCATTCTAAGCTAAATGTGCCTTCTCTCGTCAGATCGCAGAAGTTACATATATTAAGACCACGCTAGTACCAGTGTGGGAGACTGTCTGGGAATCCGTGGTGCGGTTGACTTTTTATTATGTTTAGATTTTGTTTCACAATCGATTAAAAAGGACTATGGATTAAAGCATTTTATGTCAATGGCCGTTCTAAAATTAATGTTCCTTCTCTCGTCAGATTGCAGAAGTTGCACAGCTTAAGCCCTCGCTAGTACCCGTGTGGGAGACTGTCTGGGAATCCGTGGTGCGGTTGACTTTTCATTATGTCGTTTAGATTTTGTTTCACAATCGATTAAAAAGGACTATGGATTAAAGCATTTAATGTCAATGGCAATGCTATGCTGAATGTGCCTGCTCTCGTCAGGTCGCAGAAGTTACACAGCTTAAGGCCTTGCTAGTACCAGTGTCTGGGAATCTGTGGTGTGGTTGACTTTTTATTATATTGTTTAGAATTTGTTTCACAATCGATTAAAAAGGACTATGGATTAAAGCATTTAATGGCAATGGCCATTCTATGCTGTATGTGTCTGCTCTCTTCAGATCTCCAGAAGTTACACAGCTTAAGGCCTCGCTAGTACCAGTGTGGGAAGCTATCTGTGAATCCGTGGTGGGGTTGCCTTTTTATTATGTAGTTTAGATTTTGTTTCACAATCGATTAAAAAGGACTATGAGATAAAGCATTTAATGTCAATGGCCATTCTAAGCTGAATGTGCCTGCTCTTGTCTCATTGCAAAAGTTACTCAGCTTAAGGCCTCGCTAGTACCAGTGTGGGAGACTGACTGGGAATCCGTGGTGTGGTTGACCTTTTGTTATGCAGTTTAGAGTTTGTTTCACAATCGATTGAAAAGGACTATGAACTAAAGTTTTAAAAGTTAATGGCCATTCTAAGCTGAATGTGCCTGTGTTCGTTAGATCACAGTAGTTACCTGGCTTAATACATTGCTAGTACTAGTGTGGGAGATAGTGTGTGGATCCATGGTGCTGTTGACCTCCAACTTTATTCTTCAGATTTTGTTTCACAATCGATTAAAAAAGGACTATGGACTAAAGCTTTAAATGTCAATGGCCATTCTAAGCTAAATGTGCATTCTCTCGTCAGATCGCAGAAGTTACACATATTAAGACCTCGCTAGTACCAGGGTGGGAGGCTGTCTGGGAATCTGTTTTGCTGTAGACCTAGTGTTTGACGTTTAGATTTTGTTTCACAATCGATTAAAAAAGGACTATGGATAAAAGGTTTTGAAGTCAATGGCCATTCTAAGCTGAATGTGCCTGCTCTTGTCAGATCACAGTAGTTTAATGGCTTAAGGCCTCTCTAGTATCAGTGTGGGAGACTGTCTGGGAATCCGTGGTACTGTTGACCTATTGTTATGCAGTTTAGATTTTGTTTCACAATCGATTAAAAAGGACTATGGACTTAAGTTTTAAAAGTCAATGTCCATTCTAAGCTGAATGTGCATGCTTGCATTAGATCACAGTAGTTACCCGGCTTAAATCCTCACTTGTACCAGTGTGGGAGACTGTCTAGGAATCTGTGGTACTGTTGACCTAAAGCTATGTTGTTTAGATTTTGTTTCACAATCGATTAAAAAAGGACTATGGAATAAAGCTTTAAGGCTGGATTCATACGACCATGTTATGTCCGTAATGGACGGAATGTATTTAGTCCGGAAGTCCCGGACCGAACACAGTGCAGGGAGCCGGGCTCCTAGCATCATAGTTATATACGATGCTAGGAGTCCCTGCCTCGCTGCAGGACAACTGTCCCGTACTGTAATCATGTTTTCAGTACGGGACAGTAGTTCCACGGAGAACCAATTGTAGACCAATTGTTTGCCGTTTAGATTTTTTTTCACAATCGATTTAAAAAGGACTATGGATTAAAGCTTTAAATGTCAATGGCCATTCTAAGCTGTAAGTGCCTGCTCTTGTCAGTTTGCAGAAGTTATATAGCTTAAGCCCTTGCTAGTACCAGTGTGGGAGACTGGGAATCCGTGGTGCGGTTGACATATTATTGTGTTGTTTAGATTTTGTTTCACGATTTTTTAAAAAAGGAATATGGGCTAAAGTTTTCTGTCTATGGCTATTCTAAGCTGAATGTGCCTGCTCTCATCACATCGCAGAAGTTACACGGCTTAAGACCTTACTATTACCAGCGTGGGAGACTGTCTGGTTATCCATGGTGCTGTTGAACTAATGTTATGCAGTTTAGATTTTATTTCACAATCGACCAAAAAGGACTAAAGTTTTAAAAGACAAAGGTCATTCTATGCTGAATGTACCTGCTCTCCCTGCTCTTGTCTGATCATAGAAGTTACCTGGCTTAAGACCCTGCTAGTAGTCGTGTGGGAGACCGTCTAGGAATCCGTGGTGCTGTTGACCTATTGTTATGCTGTTTAGCTTTTGTTTCACAATCGATTAAAAAAGGATTATGGACTAACGCTAAAGATGTCAATGGCCATTCTAAGCTGAGAGTGCCTGCTCTCGTCTGATTATAGTAGTTACATGGCTTAAGCCCTCGCTAGTGCTAGTGTGGGAGACTGTCTTGGAATCCGTGGTGCTGTAGACTTGTTGTTTGCCGTTTAGGTTTTGTTTCACCATCGATTAAAAAAGTACTAAAAATTTAAAAGTCTATGGTCATTCCAATCTGAATGTGCCTGCTCTTGACAGATAGCAGAAGATACACAGCTTAAGACCTTCCTAGTACCAGTGTGGGAGACTGTCTTGGAATCCGTGGTGCAGTTAACCTATTGTCATGCAGTTTAAATTTTGTTTCACAATCGATTCGAAAAGGACTATGGACTAAAGCATCAAATGTCAAGGGCCATTCTAAGCTGAACATGCCTGCTCTCGTCAGATTGCATAAATTGCACAGCTTAAGGCTTTGCTAGTACCAGTCCAGGAATCCGTGGCGCTGTTCACATATTGTTATGCCGTTTAGATTTTGTTTCAGAATCGATTAAAAAGGACTATAGACTAAAGACTAAAGCTTTAAAAGTCAAAGGCCGTTCTAAGCTGAATGTGCCTTCTGTCGTCAAACCGCAGAAGAATAACGCCTTAAGATCTCGCTAGTACCAGTGTGGGAGGCCTATTGTTTGCTGTTTAAATTTTGTTTCACAATCGATTAAAAAAGGACTATGGACTAACTCTTTAAAAGTCAATGTCCATTCTAAGCTGAATATACCTGCTCTCATCAGTTCATAAAAGTTATATGCCTTAAGACCCTGCTTGTACCAGTGTGGGAGTCTGTCTTAGAATCCATAGTACTGTTGACCTATAGTTATGCCATTTAAATTTTGTTTCACAATCTATTAAAGAAGGACTATGGACTAAAGCATTAAAAGGTAATGGCCATTCTAAGCTGAATGTACCTGCTCTTGTTACTTCATAGAAGTTACATGGCTTAAGACTTTGCTAGTACTAGTGTGGGAAACTGTCTTGGAATCCGTGGTGCTGTTGAACTATTGTTATGCCGTCTAGATCTTGTTTCACAATCTATTAAAAAGGACTATAGACTAAAGCTTTACTAGTCAATGACCATTCTAAGCTGAATGTGCCTTCTCTCATCATATTGCAGAAGTAATGCTCCTTAAGGCCTCTCTAGTACCTATGTGGGAGACTGTCTGGGAATCCACGGTGCTGTAGACCTATTGTTTGCCGTTTAGATTTTGTTTCACAATCGATTTAAAATTTTAGTCCATAGTCCTTTTTTTGGCTAATCTAAGCTGAATGTACCTGCTCTCGTCAGATCGCAGTAGTTACATGGCTTAAGGCCTTGCTAGTACTAGTGTGGGAGACTGTCTGGGTATCTATGGTGCTGTTGACCTCCAGCTATGTTGTTTAGATTTTGTTTCACAATCGATTAAAAAAGGACTATGGACTAAAGCTTTAAATGTCAATGGCCATTCTAAGCTGAATGTGCCTGCCCTCGTCAGATTGCAGAAGTTACACATATTAAGACCTCGCTAGTACTAGTGTGGGAGGCTGTCTGGGAATCTGTTTTGTTGTAGACCTATTGTTTGGCGTTTAGATTTTGTTTTCACAATCTATTAAAAAAGGACTATGGATAAAATCTTTTAAAGTCAATGGCCATTCTAAGCTGAATATTCCTGCTCTTGTCAGATCACAGAAGTTACACAGCTTTAGGCCTCGTTAGTACCAGTGTGGGAGACTGTCTGGGAATCCGTAGTGCGGTTGATATATTATGTCTTTTAGATTTTGTTTCACAATCGATTAAAAAAGGACTAAGGATTAAAGGAACAGTGTCATCACAAATAAATTTTTTATATGTTAAAGATGTTAGTGCTTTAATAAAAACGTTTATATTCATTTGTGTGTTTGTGTTTTACTGTTTCTTATTTTTACACTTTTTCTTCCCTATGGGGGCTGCCATTTTTTGTTCCATTTCTGTGTGTGTCGATTAACGACACACACAGACATGGAATACGGCAGCCACAGTCCCATAGGGACTGCGAACGGCTCCCGTCCCATTGACTGCCGTGTACGGCGTCTGTGTGGGAACTGCGCATGCGCCGCTCCCACACAGTCCTATTCGAAATCCGGCGCCATTTTCCTGTGGACCGGAAGTCGCGGCCGGACAGTAATATTACTACTTCCGGTCGCGGCTTCCGGACTTGTGCACATGGAACAGCGGCAGCAAAGGGAGCGGACGGGCCGGAGGGAGCCGCGGCGGCAGGAGCAGGTAAGAGATTTCAATGTATGTTAGTGTTTGTGTGTGTTTACTACTGTATGTAAACCTACTACACTGTGGGTTACCTCAAAAAATGGCGACACACAGTGTAGGAGGTTAAACCTTTCAAACCCCTCGTTTATCCCGGCACTAGCCAGGATAAAGGAGGGGGGGATGCTGAGAGCTCACTAGAGCGAGGGCTTTTAACCCAATGTTGCAATGCTGCAATTTTGGGAACTAGCTCCATCTAGTGACCAAAAATGGGTAGTATTATAAATTAGAAAAAATTTATAATATTTCCTGACTCGCGAAAAAAAAAAAAAAAATTTGAACAATGTTTAATCACCCACACACTAAATGTTTAATTTTTAAAAAAAAAACATGTTTTTCTGGCAACACATTCCCTTTAAAGCAGTAGATGTCAATGCCCATTCTAAGCCAAATGTGCATGCTCATCACATCGCTGAAGTTACACAGCTTAAGATCTTGCTAGTACCAGTGTGGTAGGCTGGCTGGGAAACCGTGGTAATGTAGACCTGTTTGCTGTTTAGATTTTATTTCACAATCTACTAAAAAGGACTATGCACTAAAGTTTTAAAAGTCAATGGCCATTCTAAGCTAAACGTACCTGCTTTCCTTAGATCACAGAAGTTACCCGGCTTAAGGCCTTGCTAGTACCAGTGTGGAAGACTGGGAATCTGTGGTGCTGTTGAACTATAGCCATGTTTAGAGTTTGTTTCACACTCTATTAATTAAGGACTATGGACTAAAGCTATAAATGTCAATGGCCATTCTAAGCTGAATGTGCTTTCTCTCATCAGATCGCAGAAATTACACAGATTAAGACCTTGCTAGTACCAGTGTGGGAGGCTGTCTGAAAATCCATATTGCTGTAGACCTGTTTGCCGTTTAGATTTTGTTTCACAATCGATAAACTGACTTTGGACTAAAACATTAAAAGTTAATGGCCATACTATGCTGAATGTTCCTGCTCTCGTCAGAGCGCAGAAGTTACACAGTTTAAGCCCTCGCTAGTACCAATGTGGGAGCCTGTTCTGGAATTTGTGGTGCTGTTGACTTATTGTTATACTGCTTAGATTTTGTTTCACAATCGATTTAAAAAGGGACTTTGGACTAAAGCAATAAAAGTCAATGGCCACTCTAAGCTAAATGTGCATGCTCTCGTCAGAATGCTGAAGTCACACAGCTTAAGACCTTGCTAGTACCAGTGTGGGAGACTGTCTGGGAATCCGTGGTGCTGTTGACCTGTTATGCGCTTTAGATTTTGTTTCACAATCGATTAAAAAGGACTATTGATTAAAGCATTAATAGTCAATAGCCATTCTAAGCTGAAATGTGCCTTCTCTCTTTAAATCGCAGTAGAACAACACCTTAAGGCTGGATTCACACGAACGTTGCGTTTTTGCGCGCGTGAAAAATGCGCCGTTTCGGTTGCGTTGGAGTAGCGTGTGGCATCCGTTTGGGCAGCGTGATAGCGTATTTAACGCGCGTATGGCATGCGTTTTTTACGCGCGTCAAAACAATGGAGGGTAGAGTAATGGAGAGGGCAGCCTACAAAAAGACACCTTCTCCAACACCTGCTTGCTGTGAGCACATGTTCGCATCAAGATTTCACGTTACCTCACACTTTGGCCCGTGTTTGATGTTTTTGGGTGGTTTTACAGGTTAAAAAACTACTATTGCTGCAGATGTCAGTTTAAACTGTGCGCATGTGCTCAGAAAGTGAAAAGCCACTTCCTGGTTTGTAGTTGTTTTGTCTAGTCTGCTCAACTCATTTACATAGACTTAACAAGTGTTGCGTGAAAAACGCTGTGCGTACGGAGGTGCTTCCGTGTGCCCTGCGTTGTTTTCACGCACCCATTGACTTCAATGGGTGCGTGATGCGTTGAAAACGCTGAATCAACGGACATGTCGTGCCTTTTTGGCAACGGAGCAACGCTGCGCAAAAACCACGCACATGTCTGCACAGCCCCATAGACTAATATAGGTTCGGGCAACGCGCATGAAAATCACGCGCGTTGCACGCGCGTATTTTACGTTCGTCTGAATATAGCCTTAGACCTATCTAGTATCAGTGTGGGAGCCTGTCTGGGAATCCGTGGTGCTCTAGACCAATTGTCATGCAGGTTCGATTTTGTTTCACAATCGATTAAAAAGGACTATGGACTAAAGCATTAAAAGTCAATGGCCATTCTAAGCTGAATGTCCCTGCTCTCGTCAGATCGCAGAAGTTACACAGCTTAAGGCCTCGCTAGTACCAGTGTGGGAGACTGTCTGGGAATCCGTGGTGCGGTTGATTTTTTATTATGTCGTTTAGATTTTGTTTCACAATCGATTAAAAAGGACTATGGACTAAAGCATTAAAAGTCAATGGCCATTCTAAGCTGAATGTGCCTGCTCCCGCCAGATTGCAGAAGTAACCCGCCTTAAGGTCTCACTAGTTCCATTGTGGGAGGCTGTCTAGGAATCCGAAGAGCTGTTGACCTATTGTTATGCCATTTAGATTTTGTTTCACAATCGATTAAATAAGGACAATGGACTAAAGTTTCAAATGTCAATGGCCTTTCTAAGCTGAATGTGCCTGCTTTCATCAGATTGCAGAAGTTACACAGCTTAAGTCCTTGCTAGTACCAGTGTGGGAGACTGTCTGGGAAGCAATGGTGCTGTTGACTTTTTATTATGTCGTTTAGATTTTGTTTCACAATCGATTAAAAAAGGAGTTTGGATTAAAAGTCAATGGCCATTCTATGCTGAATGTGATCTGACGAGAGAAGGTACATTCAGCATAGAATGGCCATTGACTTTTAACAGGTTCCCGACCGCTGGCCGTAAATATACGGCCAGCGGCCAGGGTCTCTAAAGTCCGGCGTATAGTATATATACGGCCGCACTTCAGAGACTGTGCACGCGCGATCGCGTGCACACAGCTCTATGCCCTGGCTGTTGCTAACAGCCATGGGCACTGGGCAGAATGTCAGGGGTCAATCTTTTGGCCCCTGAACATGTGATCGCTGTGACAACCAATCACAGCGATCACATGCATTTCTGCATAGAAAACAGTGTGCACGCGATCGCGTGCACACAGCCCTGTGCCCTCGCTGTTACCAACAGCTCTGGGCACTGGGCAGAGTATCAGGGACCAATCTGATGGTCCCTGATCATGTGGTCGCTGTGAAAACCTATCACAGCGACCACATTTGTTTTATTTTGACTTTTCTGGCAGTAAATCTCCTGCCTCTTTTCTTCTCCTCAAACATTGTTTCAGTTTGAGGAGAAGAAGAGACTCGGGAGAATTGCTGCCAGAAGAATACAGTGAAAAAAAATACAGTTACACTAAAACATTCTCTGTATAGATAGATTTCTATCTATCTATACAATCTATCTATCCATCTATCTTTTTTTCTATATATCTACCTTTCTATCTTTTATTCTATTAGAATAGGCAGGTAGGGAGTATATAATTATATATATATATCCACATATATATAATATATATAGCAATAGCGGTTTATTTTTTTGTTAGCGGTAGTGTAGATATATATAGCAGTTAGTTTGTGTGTTTTATAAAAAAAAAAAAAAAAAAAAAAATTTGTTTAGTTAGTGTTAGTGTTAGTTACGTTATGGCGAGGAAGTTGTTTAGCGCCGAGGAGGCATACGCCATGCTGTGGTCTGAGTCGGAGACCGCATCAGAGATGGCGTCCGAGATGGAACCTGTTTTAGGTAGTGACGATGACAGCGTCACTTCAGGTTCATCTTCAGGGGACGTTGTCCCTGATGCAGTCGAAACTGCAGAACATGAAAGCGCAGGGCCAAGTAGCGCTGTAGCACGGGACAGCCTGGTCCCTCCAGTCCAGGCTCTTGTATGGGCACCTGCCCCATCTTTTGGGCCTAGAATCCACGGATTTACGGCCACTCCTGGCATAACCGTGGACAATACAAATTTTGTCCAAATGGATTACTTCCATTTATTTATAACGGACGACATCCTAAATCAGATTGTCCACGAAACAAATTTATATGCCACGCAATATATAAGGCAGAAACCTTCATCCACCCATGCCAGAGATTGGACGCCCACCAATTTGCAGGAATTAAAAAATTTTTTGGGGCTCACCCTAAATATGGGTATTGTCAAAAAGCCCTCCATTAGGTCTTACTGGTCAACAAGACCCGCCCAAGCCACCCCAGTATATTCTGCAGTAATGCCCAGGTCTCGTTATGAGACAATAATGAGGTTCCTCCACTTCAATGACAACGCACAGGCCCCCCCAAGTACCGATGCAAACCGGGATCGGTTGTTCAAAATAAGACCGCTAATAAATTCCCTGAATAATTTATTTCTGCAACTCTACACCCCTGAGCAGAATGTAAGTGTGGACGAATCCCTCCTCAACTTCCATGGCAGACTTAGCTTTCGCCAATATCTACCTTCCAAAAGGGCAAGATATGGCGTTAAGCTCTACAAATTGTGTGAAAGCGGGTCAGGATATACCACCGCCTTCAGGATTTATGAAGGGCGGGACCGCACAATAAATGTTCCTGGATGCCCCCCTGATCTTTCCACCAGCAGTAAGATTGTGTGGGAGATAATGCAGCCTCTGCTTCACAAGGGGTACCACCTGTACTGTGATAATTTTTATTCCAGTGTGCCCCTGTTTAGGCATTTGCATGCTGCAAGGACTGGGGCATGTGGTACCATGCGCAAAAACAGAATTGGTTTTCCACAGCAATTAGTGGGGAAGCGCATGGTAAAGGGGGACTCCTGTGCTTATGCATCTGAGGAATTGCTGGCGGTCAAGTTCAGGGATCGCAAAGATGTGTATGTGCTAAGCACGATTCATACCGCAGGAACAGTGGCAGTGAGGGAAAGAGGGGCAACATCGGACAAGCACAAACCAGTGAGCGTGTCCGAATATAACAAGTACATGGGGGGGGTGGATTTAAGCGACCAGGTTTTACAGCCCTATTTAGTAAAACGCAAAACTAAAACCTGGTACAAAAAAGTGGCCATTTATTTGTTACAGGTGGCCATCCACAACTCATTTGTGCTCTATAAAAAAAACAGAGGCAGAGACACATACCTGGATTTCCAGGAGAAAATTATTGAAGGCCTCATTTTTGATGTTCAGGACACCCGAGAATGCCCCCAGTCTGAGGATGTCACGCGACTGACTGAAAGACACTTCGTCAGTCGGATTCCCCCAACAGCAACCAGAAGCAACCCCCAGAAAAAGTGCCGCGTCTGCAGAAAAGATGGGCACCGCAAAGATTCCCGATATTTCTGTCCCTCATGTCCCTCGCAACCAGGCCTGTGCATTGAGCCATGTTTTAAAAAATACCACACTGTTCTGAATTATTAGATTTTAGTTAATTTGTTGAAAATATATTTGCCCTACATTACTTTTTTATTTTTCCCCTGATTTTACTCCAAGGGTGAGGGAGGGAATGGGTGGGGGGTGGATGTCATGTTTGATGTTTTCTAAAGTTCATCTGCTGGAGAGCTCCATTTGCATTAACCTGAAATTTCTTATTTTAGAAAACCCCAAAAAATAAATTCCCATTATACCCCTAGATGAATATTTTGGGATTTCTGCTTCAAGAGCAGATATTTTGGAAGTGTTATAGAAACTCTGTTGAGTTTTGTAAAACCAGCTTTGAAAAAAAGCGATTTGTGAAATAATCTTCTTCTATCCTCCGCCCTCCTACATCTCTATGTGATAAATAAGGCCACATATTTGGTATCTCCGTGCACGGGAGAAGTGGCAGAATGTGAACGGAGATTAATTTTGTCCGTGGTCTATACCGTGTGTGAAAAATGCTGGTATAAACTGACGCATTTGCTAAAAAATTGCTAATTTTATTTTGATCCATCTTATTCAAGAAACTTTCAGAAGAAAACTGGACTGTCTAAAAATATGATAAACCCCTTGAAGGAAACCTTGTGGGGTCTACTTGTGTGAATGAAGTCGTTTATGGGGTGATTCTAATGTTTCAGCAGCATTAGGCCCCCCAGAAAACAGTATGCGGCTATAAAGTCAAGTGCAGAATTCCTGGACCGAAAAGGCCAAAAAGCCTCCTTTTATGCCAAGCCCTGGCACATGCCCGTGAATAAAGCACACATATTTGGTATCCCCATGCACGGGAGAAGTGGAAGAATGTGAAATGCGATGAATTTTGTCCGTGGTCCATTTTGTGTGTGAAAAAGCTAGCATAAACTGGCGCAATTGTTAAAAAAAAAAGGTAATTTTATTTTGTTCCATCTTATTCAAGAAACTTTCAGAAGAAAACTGGACTGTCTAAAAATATGATAAACCCCTTGAAGGAAACCTTGTGGGGTCTACTTGTGTGAATGAAGTCATTTATGGGGTGATTCTAATGTTTCAGCAGCATTACACACCCCAGAAAACAGTATGCTGCTATAAAATCAAATGCAAAATTCCTGGACCAAAAAGCCTCCTTTTATGCCAAGCCCTGGCACATGCCCGCACAGCGAATAAGGCACACATATTTGGTATCCCCATGCACGGGAGAAGTGGAAGAACGTGAAAGGAGATGAATTTTGGCCGTGGTCTATACCGTGTGTGAAAAATACTAGCCTAAACTGACGCATTTGCTAAAAAAGTGCTGATTTTATTTTGTTCCATCTTATTCAAGAAACTTTCAGAAGAAAACTGGACTTGCTAAAAATATGATAAACCCCTTGAAGGAAACCTTGTGGGGTCTACTTGTGTGAATGAAGTCATTTATGGGGTGATTCTAATGTTTCAGCAGCATTAGGCCCCCCAGAAAACAGTATGCGGCTCTAAAATCAAATGCAAAATTCCTGGACCGAAAATGCCAAAAAGCCTCCTTTTATGCCAAGCCCTGGCACATGCCCGCACAGCGAATAAGGCACACATATTTGGTATCCCCATGCACGGGAGAAGTGGAAGAACGTGAAAGGAGATGAATTTTGTCCGTGGTCTATACCGTGTGTGAAAAATACTAGCCTAAACTGACGCATTTGCTAAAAAAGTGCTGATTTTATTTTGTTCCATCTTATTCAAGAAACTTTCAGAAGAAAACTGGACTTGCTAAAAATATGATAAACCCCTTGAAGGAAACCTTGTGGGGTCTACTTGTGTGAATGAAGTCATTTATGGGGTGTTTCTAATGTTTCAGCAGCATTAGGCCCCCCAGAAAACAGTATGCGGCTCTAAAATCAAATGCAAAATTCCTGGACCGAAAATGCCAAAAAGCCTCCTTTTATGCCAAGCCCTGGCACATGCCCGCACAGTGAATAAGGCACACATATTTGGTATCCCCATGCACGGGAGAAGTGGAAGAACGTGAAAGGAGATGAATTTTGTCCGTGGTCTATACCGTGTGTGAAAAATACTAGCCTAAACTGACGCATTTGCTAAAAAAGTGCTGATTTTATTTTGTTCCATCTTATTCAAGAAACTTTCAGAAGATAACTGGACTTGCTAAAAATATGATAAACCCCTTGAAGGAAACCTTGTGGGGTCTACTTGTGTGAATGAAGTCATTTATGGGGTGTTTCTAATGTTTCAGCAGCATTAGGCCCCCCAGAAAACAGTATGCGGCTCTAAAATCAAATGCAAAATTCCTGGACCGAAAATGCCAAAAAGCCTCCTTTTATGCCAAGCCCTGGCACATGCCCGCACAGTGAATAAGGCACACATATTTGGTATCCCCATGCACGGGAGAAGTGGAAGAACGTGAAAGGAGATGAATTTTGGCCGTGGTCTATACCGTGTGTGAAAAATACTAGCCTAAACTGACGCATTTGCTAAAAAAGTGCTGATTTTATTTTGTTCCATCTTATTCAAGAAACTTTCAGAAGATAACTGGACTTGCTAAAAATATGATAAACCCCTTGAAGGAAACCTTGTGGGGTCTACTTGTGTGAATGAAGTCATTTATGGGGTGTTTCTAATGTTTCAGCAGCATTAGGCCCCCCAGAAAACAGTATGCGGCTCTAAAATCAAATGCAAAATTCCTGGACCGAAAAGGCCAAAAAGCCTCCTTTTATGCCAAGCCCTGGCACATGCCCGCACAGTGAATAAGGCACACATATTTGGTATCACCATGCACGGGAGAAGTGGAAGAACGTGAAAGGAGATGAATTTTGGCCGTGGTCTATACCGTGTGTGAAAAATACTAGCCTAAACTGACGCATTTGCTAAAAAAGTGCTGATTTTATTTTGTTCCATCTTATTCAAGAAACTTTCAGAAGATAACTGGACTTGCTAAAAATATGATAAACCCCTTGAAGGAAACCTTGTGGGGTCTACTTGTGTGAATGAAGTCATTTATGGGGTGTTTCTAATGTTTCAGCAGCATTAGGCCCCCCAGAAAACAGTATGCGGCTATAAAATCAAGTGCAGAATTCCTGGACCGAAAAGGCCAAAAAGCCTCCTTTTATGCCAAGCCCTGGCACATGCCCGCACAGTGAATAAGGCTCACATATTTGGTATCCCCATGCACGGGAGAAGTGGAAGAATGTGAAAGGAGATTAATTTTGGCCGTGGTTCATACCGTGTGTGAAAAATGCTAGCATAAACCGACGCAATTGTTAAATTCTTGCATTTTTTTCCAATTTTGCCCACTTTAGTGAAAAAAAAAAAAATGATATATACTGACAAATGCCACTAAAACAAAGCCCTATCTGTCCTTTAAAAAGAGTGTAAAATTCAAAGATGAACTTTATTCACCTGCTGAGTTATAGTCATGTAAAGAAGCGCATAGCAAAATTGTGAAATTTGCTCTGGTCATTTAGCTGTAAAACAGCCTAGTCCTTAACCGGTTAATGTTTTAGTCCAAACTCCTTTTTTAATCGATTGTGAAACAAAATCTAAATGGCAAACAACGAGTCTACAGCACCACGGAATCCCAGACTGTCTCCCACACTGGTACTAGCAATGTCTTAAGCTGTGTAATTTATGTGATCTGACGAGAGAAGTTACACAGCTTAAGACATTGCTAGTACCAGTGTGGGAGACTGTCTGGGAATCCGTGGAGCTGTTGAACTATTGTAATACCGTTCAGACTTTGTATTAAAATAGGACTTTGGACTAAAGCTTTAAAAGTCAATGTTCACACTAAGCTGAATGTAACTGCTCTCCCTGCTCTTTTCCGTTCATAGAAGTTACATGGCTTAAGACCGTGCTAGTACTAGTGTGGGAGACCGTCTGGGATTCCGTGGTGCTGTAGACTCGTTGTTTGCCATTTAGATTTTGTTTCACAATCTATTAAAAAGGGACTATGGACTAAAGCTTTTAATGTCAATGGCCATTCTAAGCTGAATGTGCCTGCTCTCATCCGATCACAGCAGTTACACAGCTTAAGGCTGGGTACACACACACTATTTACGGATGTAATTCGGGCATTTTACACCTCGAATTACGTCCGAAAATATGGCTCGACAGCGCCAGCAAACATCTGCCCATTGAAAGCAATGGGTTTTACATTGGTCTGTTCCCACGAGGCGTTAATTTACGCGTCGCTGTCAAAAGACGGCGCGTAAATAGACGGCTGCGTCAAAGAAGTGCCTGTCAATACTTGGGACGTAACCGACGCTCCGTAAAACCCATTGAAGTCAATGGTATTCTTCAGAAACACTTTTCAGGCGTTTGGACACACTTGCAGGGTATTTTGAGACGCCTGAAAAGACGCTTCAAATAACGTCTGAAAATGGCCAAACACTCCCCCAAGGGGTGTTGCCAATGCAGCCATTTTAAAAGGCCATTTTTGCCATTTTGATGCAAGGTGCTTAGGAATAACCCACATTTATCAGCTTCACCATGGCACCCCCAACCTACAGGAGGATGCATATAGATGTGGATGCCCTCATCTCTGAAGTAAGTAGCAAATGAAATCCCTAATGTTTGTTTGTTTTTGGAGGGGGGGGTGCGCAAAAATTCATTATTGTACACAGAAGACACTATGCAAGTGCAACCATATGTCTAGCCCCTGTTTTTACATTTGTCATGGCTTTATTTAATCTGCGTGTCTTTATATACATGGGCCAAATCTACCCGTACACAATGCAAAGTATGTAATGTTAACTTCGCTTCAGGAACATGCCATTTGTTTAGCAACATCTCCACGTGCGATTGCGCACAGACCTCACGGCGCATGTGTAGCTGTTATTAACTGTAAACTCTCTGTTGGAAAGTCCTCAATGTTAAATCTGGCTACATTGTTTTATTGTCCTTTTCTCTTTGTAGGCACATTCTTGGTACAATGTGCGCAGCATATTTGTATGTCATTTATGGTGTGTTCAAGGTCTGCCCCACATGTGCACTCTATGTGTGAATTTGCCTCGTTTCATTGCGGCCGGTTGATGTGCGTTTGGAGCACAGCAATGTGTAAACACCACACAATCCCTCCTGCCTTGCAATTCCTTGCATGTACAACCCCCGCGGCCCACATTATGCACTTTACCTCATGAAGTAACCTGAGTAGGTAGACTGTGTTCCCTTTTTTCGGGGATTGTGACTTGCAAAGAAAAGATTACCGTGTGTGTTTGTGTTTTGTCCCACTGCAAAAACGAAGCCATCTTGAGAATATAATGATCTTTCCTTACACTTGGATTTTAAAATAGATTTTTATTTTTTTTACTTGGTGTGTTGCAAAGGTGCAGGCCAGCCCAAATCTATGGGATAAGCAGGTAGCTGGCTATTCAAATCGTGCCCAGAGACAGGACTCCTGGGAGGAGATATGCGTGGCGCTGTACCCCGACTGGGTGAGGCATTCAAATAAGGAGCAGGGCGACATTGGTGAGTGTTTGTCATCTGGCCATGTAGGCTATTTGAATGATGATGTTTAGTTGTTATAAAGGGAAATGGTGTGTATCGCCACAAATGTTTTTCTCATGACAGTCGTAAATGCCTCAGAGGAGCAAGTACATTTTCCATGCAAAATAACCACATCTTAGCTGGGTTGGTGTGATGCAACAGTTAACTTTCTTTATAACCTCCAAACTGAGGTTACATTTCCTTTAAAGGGATAGTCTGATGTTTTGGGCCACAGTTCATGTTCCCTATTTTTTTCAGAAAAAGGCCTCCAGACATGCTGGAAGAGTATCCGCGACCGCTTCCAGAGATACCTGAAGAAGGCAGAGAGGAGTGGGTCCTCTCCCTCACAAGGGTCACCATGTCCGTTCCACCAGCAGCTGCTGTACCTCCTGCCCAACAGGGCACTCCACCAGTAAGTTGTTTCCCATCCATTTCGAAAGCACTACATGTTATGATGTCTTGCAGCTCATTGGTAGGCATACGTTTAGACACATATGTATTGTTCTCACATTTCAGGGCTCAGAGAGGCAACCCATTTAGCACAGCTTTTTGCATTTTTTGTTTCCTTCCTAATGGCTCCCTTGGAAGTGTGTCTACCCAACATGTACTATGTGTGTGTGTCAAGATGTGGGATTAGTGGTACCAAACATACTCATGTCACCCCCTAAATGCCATTTTCATGCGTACCTTGGTGTGACGGTAAACACAAGGTGAAACCCGTGTTCACATTGTACTACAACCATGGCAGTGTCATGAAGGCGCATCGGATTTGCTCGATAGAATAATTTGGATAACTAGTACGTTTGGCCCAACATTCGTCATGCCACTTGTAATGCTAGCAAACTACCATTTGCTGGTTCCTCTACGCTAGGTGTGTGCTTTTGGCTAGTATCTAAGTATTGATGAAGTAGCATGTTTTCGGTTGTAATTGTTGCTCTGGTGGGTGGGCCAAAAAGTTAGCGCACCAAGAAACATGGGTGTTGCAATAAAGGATGAGAGTGATCTCTGCTCCCAAAATACATCATATTCTCCTTGCTCATTCTCAGATCCTCTGGAAATGTTCGGCAACTGATGGAAGAGTGTCCCGCTGCAGTAGAGGAACAGCAGCTGAGGGAGAGGGACCCGAGTCCATCCACTTCTCGCGAGGACCCTCTGGAAGCGGAGCCTCACTTTCCATCAGACGCGGAACCTTCTGGCATGTCACCCTCCTCTGAAGTGGCGGAAGAAATTACTGCGCCACCTGCTGCCACCCAGGTGCCACTTGGCACACAACACGGCCGCCACACCCCACCTGCTCTCCTGGCATCCGACAGCGATCTCGGAGGACCCTCCGGACAATCAAGCGTCAACTAGAAGTTGAGACCAACGCCATGTCCTTTATCCGGAGGGTCGACGGCGATGAGGAGTATGATTTTTTTTTTTTTTTTTTTGGGCTACGCCGTTGCATCTCGCTGCCGCCAGATGCAACGGCATGTTGGCCAGACTTTCATGGCTTACACTCTAGCCGTGGGGGCAGCCTTCGAGATCGCAGTCCCTCTCCCACCCCTGGAGGAGCTGGTCTACAACCTCCATAGGACCACTGGCCTGAGGGAGGCATCCTCCAGAATGCCCCAGAGCCCACGACCTGTTAATGCATATACCGAGACACCAAACCGCCCTCCCAAGCCATTCCCTCAGCTGCATCCCAGTTCCTGGAAACAATCTACCCTTACCCACCCTCCCAATACACAACCTCTGGCTTCCGCCCAAATTATCCCCAACATTTCCCATCAAATTATCTCCCACCTTCCAATTATGACTCTCCTCCCCGTTTCACCCATATGTAGTCCCTTTATTTGTGTATTGTTTGCACAGATGCCACGTACATTTTTTTTTTGCCCTGTTTGTAAATGTCTTATTAGTGTTGGTTGACATAGCAATATTTGCAATGCTGTAATTGCAAATACGGAAATTCATGTGCCGAGTAAAGTGTTAAAGTTTTAATGCCTGGAACATGTGTTTTACATTAACAACAACATTACCACAAACACAAAGGGACACACGGACAAAGCAAAGCAAGTAACATTCTCTGATCCATTGACACAACACCTTTTTTGATGTGCATGCATATTTCCACCATTAATGCAGACTTTACAAAACAACAGTTCAAAAATTTCGACAGTTTGTACGCAGCTTACGGCATGCCACATAGTTCCAACACATAGTGTGTACTAAGGGGGGGGGGGGTATGTATGATCCGTGCACACCATTTTCTTCCCAAAAACAGAAACGTTGTCTTTGGCCTACTCCTGGATGGGATGCTGAACACTGCGGCTGGAATCCTGCCAGGACACTGTACCTTCGGGACTCATGAAGTAGTCAGTGAAGGCATCTCTCACCTGTACTCCACGGTTGGATGGTCTTCCTATATTCCAGTTGATGTGGGGGTCACGGAAAGCTGTCTGTGTCTCCACCTCCACGTCACCTCACTTGTGATCCCGAACGTAGTTGTGAAGAACACAGACAGCTTTAATGACCCCATCAACTGTGGACGCATCCAACTGAAGTGCACAGGTAAAGACCCTCTATTACTAACCATGATCCCAAAGGTGCACTCCACGAAGCGTCGTGCCCGGCTCAGCCTCTCATTGAAGACTCTCTTCCGGGCATCTAGTCTCCTCCGTGGGTATGGGCGCAGCAGGTTCTGCATCAGTGGAAAAGCCTCATCTGATACCATAACGAAGGGGACTGGATGTGTGGTACCCAGAAGAGGTTGGGGAGAAGGTAGAGTTAGCTGATCTGCCAGTATGTGTCGCCCTAAATGTGATGTCAGTAGCACGCGGGAGTCACCAGTGCTTCCATATGCGCCGACGTCAATAGCAACAAACTTAGCCGAGGCATCATCCAGCGCCATCAGGACTACAGAAAAATACTTCTTGTAGTTGAAGTAATGTGATCCTGACCGCGGTGGCTGCTGCACATGTACGTGCTTACCATCGTTGGCGCCTATGCAATTTGGGAAATTGCCCACAGATTGAAAGCCTGCTGCTACCTGCAACCAAATCTCCCGAGTCGGACTGGGCATCGCAATGGGCTGCAAATACTGCCAGATCACCTGGCATGTGCACCTGATTCCACTGATGGTGGATTTGCCAACACGGAATTGCAGGTGCAGGGATGAATAACTCTACCCTGTTGCAAGAAATCTGAAAAAAAAAGAAAAACAAACAAATATTACAATCGACTCATTACAAGGAACAACATCATGACTATAGCACTCATATTACAAAACCATACATGAGTTGTCATTACATTCACAACCTCAATACAGCACAATGTTGAAAACAAGCCTTCAAATACACCGCAATGTGATCAGCAGCCTCTCCACAAGAGGAATGGCCGTCCGCATGGCGCTATCCTGCCTCCAAAGGTGGAGCCCCGAGCATCTCGTCCAGGCTGTCAAAAGCCAGGATAGACATACGCACAAAATTATAGAATTTGTCGGGGTACCTGTAGAGACATACACAATATAAAGACATCCAGAGACGCAAAAAGGTAACAACATAGAGAACTAAGGTTGCCTAAAAAAGGGAGATGAAAAAGGCAAATACAATAACATAGCATGTGCAACATAAATCCATGATTGTTGTGAAAATGACCAAACAAAGCAGATATAGGTATAAGCAGGTATCATTGCTAAATGATAGCTAAACTACAGCACCAATATATAGGATAAGAACCACTGCTGGCAGTTAACTAATTATGCATAACTTGGTACACATGTGGCTTTCTAATGACAAATGCTGTCTGTTGCAGCAATTGTAGGCTGATGCAACACACCTGCCCACACAATTTAACCTAAAACGACCATTAGCAAATGAGGTTTGGCTAACAGATATCATCTATGTACTGTCGTTTAAAACGCCACAAAACAAACTCACCGTCTTAGCTCGTCATAAAGTTGCCCAATGTGTCCCCTTTCAGTGCGCAGCACATTTATGGGGTGCACCCAATATCTTCGGCGCCTTTCATGCTCCTGTGAAACAAAGTGTGACCATATGGTCCATTATAATGTGCAAGAACATCCATTCTAAAAACATTTTGAACACAATCCATTCTTGTCCAAACCTACCTGACGAATCCTTCTTCGGCGCATGACATTGAGTAAAATTTGCATCCAGACCGCCATATGGCGGCGGCGGCGCACTTTGCTGTGCCTATCTCCAACTTGGTCTCCCTGCTGGTATGGCCCTTCTAAGCTGCTGGAATTCATGTTGAAACCCCAAAAAACCAACAACCACTGATTATGGGAAAAAGGGAAGTTGGTGATGTTGGGTGTGCATTTTTATAGGCCTGAAATAAAAGTACAGCCCCTAGTGGGTTGGATTTTTGCTATGCATGGAAGACGCCTAAATAACGCTAGAAAAAACGCCTCGAATAACGGGGCGTTTACGCGTGCAATAACGCGCCAAAATACGGCTTGGAAAAAAAACGCGTGTAAATACGCTTCAAAAATGCCTGAAATTCAGAGGCCGAATCTCTCAAATCAGCTCTGTAAATTACGGAAGTTTTTGCCTCACCGTGTGTACATACCCTAAGGCCTTGCTAGTACTAGTGTGGGAGACTGTCTCGGAATCTGTGGTGCTGTCTAGATTTTGTTTCACAATCGATTAAAAAGGACTATAGACTAAAGCTTTAATAGTCAATGGCCATTCTAAGCTGAATGTGCCTGCTATCATCAGATCGCAGAAGTGACACAGCTTAAATACTCGCTAGTACCAGTGTGGGAGACTGTCTGGGATTCCGTGGTGCGGTTGCGTTTTATTATGTCGTTTAGATTTTGTTTCACAATCGATTAAAAAAGGACTTTGGACTAAAGCAATAAAAGTCAATTGCCATTCTAAGCTGAATGTACCTGCTCGTCTTACTTCTTAGAAGTTACATGGCTTAAGACCCTGCTAGTACCAGTGTGGGAGATTGTCTTGGAATCCGGGGTGCTGTTGACCTATCATTATGCGGTTTAGATTTTGTTTCACAATCTATTTAAAAGGACTACGGACTAAAGCTTTAAAAGTTAATGGCCATTCTAAGTTGAATGTGCCTTTTTCTCGTCAAAACGCAAAACAACAACACCTTAAGACCCCGCTAGTATTAGTGTGGGAGGCTGTCTGGGAATCCGGGGTGCTGTTGACCTATTGTTATGCCATCTAGATTTTGTTTCACAATCTATTAAAAAGTACTATAGACTAAAAGTTTAATAGTCAATGGCCATTCTAAGCTGAATGTGCCTTCTCTCCCTGCTCTTGTCAGATCATAGAAGTTACATGGCTTAAGACCCTGCTAGTACCAGTGGGAAAGACTGTCATGGAATCCGTGGGGCTGTAGACTTCTTGTTTTGCCGTTTTAGATTTTGTTTCACAATAGCTTAAAAACAGACTTTGGACTAAAACAAAAGTCAATGGCAATTCTATTCTTAACCCCTTAATGACCAGCCTATTTTAGACCTTAATGACCATGCCATTTTTACGTTTTTCCATCGTCTCATTCAAAGAGCTATAGCCTTTTCATTTTTCCGTTGGCATAGCTGTATAAGGTCTTGTTTTTTGCGGCACAAGTTGTAATTTTTAATAGCACCATTTTGGGGTACACAGAATTTATTGATTAACTTTTATGAACTTTTTTTTGGGGGGTGAATAGAAGAAAAACAGCAATTTCGCCACACTTTTGCATCCTAAATTTACGCCATTTACGTGTGGTATAAATAACACAATACCTTTTATTCAGTGGGTTGTTGCGATTGCAACGATACCAAATTTGTATCGTTTTTGTATGTTTTACTACTTTTACACAGTGTCGTAACGTTTTTATATTTTCGCCGATGCAATTGTAGGACGGCTGTTTTTTTGCGGAACAACTTGTAGTTTTTATCGGTATCATTTTGGAGTTGATGCGACTTTTTTATCACTTTTTCTCACTTTTTTTTTTAAGGCTGTATTCAAAGTAAAC
The DNA here is from genome assembly GCF_050947455.1 of Rhinoderma darwinii. Lineage (NCBI taxonomy): Eukaryota > Metazoa > Chordata > Amphibia > Anura > Rhinodermatidae > Rhinoderma > Rhinoderma darwinii. Next base: position 255,157,533 of record NC_134687.1, on the reverse strand, counting down.
AGCAATTTTTGCGAGTTTTTTTTATTTTTTACGACGTTCACCGTGCGGAATAAACGATTTAATATCTTTATAGTTGGGGTCATTACGGACACGGCGATACCAAATATGTGTCAATTTTTATTTTGTTTGTTAATAAAGCGGTTTCTAAGGGGGAAAAGTGGGGTTTTCATTTTTTTTTTTATTTTTTTTTTTACTAGTCCCACTAGGGGACTTCACTATGCGATTATCCAATCGTATTTATAATACATTGCAATACTTCTATATTGCAGTGTATTGAGCCTGTCCGTGTAAAACGGACAGGCATCTGCTAGGTCATGCCAGAGGCATGATCTAGCAGGCATTCACGACAGGCAGACCTGGAGGCCTTTATTAGACCCCCGGCTGCCATCGGAGACACAGACACTCGGCGATCTTATCGCCGGGTGACAGTGGGATGAGAGGGAGCTCCCTCCAAAACCATTCAGATGCGGTGCACGCTATTCAGCACCGCATGTGAAGGGTTAAATGGGTGAGATCGATACTAATATCGATCTCACCCGGTCGAGCAGGGACGCCCCTAGCCCTCAGCTACCTCTGGCAGCTGAGAGCAGGGAGATTTAACGGCTCCCTGCTCTGTTTACTTATTCCGATGCAGTGACGTAAAAAGTCTATTTAATCGGAATAAGGCCCGTTAGTGACCGACGTAAAAACACTATGGGCCGGTCACTGACGGGTTAATGTTCCTGCTCTCGTCAGTTCGCAGAAGTTACGTGGCTTAAGGCCTCGCTAATGTCAGTGTGGGAGACTGTCTGGGAATCCGTGGTGCTGTTGACCTATTGTTATGCAGTTTAGATTTTGTTTCACAGTCTATTTAAAAGGACTATGGACTAAAGCTCTAAATGTCAACGGCCATTCTAGGCTGGATGTGCCTGCTCTCGTCAGATCGCAGAAGTTACACAGATTAAAAACTGAAATACCAGTAAAACCCAAAACAGAATAACTACCAAGCAAAATCTGCGCTCCGAAAGCCAAATTTCGCTCCCTGCCTTCTGAACCCTACAGCGTGCCCAACCGCCAGTTTACGTCCACATATATGGCATTGCCATACCCAGGAGAAGTGGCTTAACAGTTTATGCGATAATTGTCTTCAGTGGCACAAACTGGGCACTAAATTGGCATATCAGTGGAGAATTGCAATTTTCACTTTGCACCATCCGCTGGGCACTAATTTCTAATGTAGAATCACCTGTAGGGGTCAAAATGCTCACTACACCCTTAAAAAAACAGAAACCACTGCACTTGTTCATGTTGTATGCTTAATGCATTGTTATAAAAGGTACAAAAATTAACCATTTTTGGCGGCAGATGCCTGCCAGGGTTCATACATATAAGGTGGTAAAAGAAGAAGCAATGGCTATTGACAAGCCCTCAAAAAAATTGACCCTTTATGGTGGCAGATGCCTGCCGGGGTTCATCCATACATGGATGTAAAAGCAACAAGCAATGGCTTTTGACAAGCCCTCCAAAAATGTACCCTTTTTATTGGCAGATGCCTGCCGGGGTTCATCCATACATGGATGTAATGTAAAAGCAACAAGCAATAGCTTTTGACAAGCCCTCCGCGCCTGCTTGTAGCAGACGGGCAGCAGTGGAGGTGTATTGGTGGTAGTAGAGGTAGCCAACAGACCGCAAGGGTGGTAGTAGTAGTAGTAGTAGTAGTAGTAGATTAAAAAAAAGAGACGGGACGACAGTCACAGGACAAAGCCCTGTGGTGGGGCAGGCCTCAGGCCTGCTTGTAGCAGACAGGCGGCAGTGGAGGTGTATTGGTGGTAGTAAAGGTAGCCAACACAGACAGCAAGGGTGGTAGTAGTAGTAGTAGTAGTGGTAGCAGCACATAAAAAAAAAAGAGACTGAACAGTCACAGGACAAAGCCCTGTGGTGGGGTAGGCCTGCTTGTATCAGACGGCACTGGGGGTGGATTGGTGGTAGAAGTAGTAGCAGCACCAACAGTGGCACATTAAAAAAAGAGTGGACAGGACAGAATCCTGTAGTAGCAGGCGGCAGTAGCAGGCGGCAGCAGCAGCAATGTCAGATCTAATCAGTGGCATCAGGCACAGGGGTTTTAAAATCCTCACCGATCCACGCTTGATTCATTTTCAGAAACGTGAGATTTTCCAAGCTGTTGGCGGACAATCTTGTTCGCTTAGGGGTGATGAAGCCCCCTGCTGCGCTGAATACCCTCTCTGACGCTACGCTGGAGGGTGAACAAGACAGTACACCCATGGCAAACTGGGCCAGTTCTTGCCAATGATCCAATCTGCTGACCCAGAAGTCCATGGGGTCTGGGATCAGCATTTCTGACGGAGAAAGGGCACAGTCCAGGTACGAGTGAACCTGATTGTTTAGGTGCTGCACCTGGTGATGGTGAACATCCCTTTGGTGATGTCAGGTCGGGGTATTGGATGTAAAAATGTTGTCATCATATTTTCCAAACGGAATTGGCTGCTGCTGCTGCCGCCGCCTATTGCAGAGGTAGCTCTGCCATAGGCGGTGGAACGATGAGACAGTGGGGAGCGGAGAGTGGCCCCCCCGGTCAGACATGCTTACAGCAGGTGTTTGCCGTTTGAAAGCTGTGACAAGCTGGCTGCATAGCTTCTCTCGATAATAAGCCAATTTTGCCTTCCTCTCGGAAGGCGCAAAAAACTCCCCCATTCTGGCTTTATACCGAGGGTCTAAAAGTGTGGCTATCCAGTACTCATCTCTTTGCTTCATGCTAACAATACGACAGTCAGCGTGCAAGTAACGAAGCATACAGCTCGCCATCCTGGCCAGCGTTTCAGAAGGCCCGGTTGGTTCCATCTCCACCCCATACTGCCATGGTTGTCCATCATCGAGTTCGTCGTCAGACTCGTCATCACCATCACTGTCATGTTGTGCGGCTGCCTCGTCCCCTATCCCTTCCTGTGATTCCATCTCCAAATCCAGCTTCTCTTCAGGTCCTGTATCCTCATCCTCATCCTCATCCTCCTCCTCCTCCTCCTCCTCAACATCCATAGCCAGATGTGATCCTTCCTCCATCCTTTGCTGAATCATCGCTGTGAGCATTTGCTCCATAATGAATATCAGCGGCATAACATCGTTCATTCCGCTAGCGTCACGGCTCACAAATCGTGTAGCCTCTTCAAAGGGCCTCAAAACGCGACATGCGTCTCTAACCAGAAGCCAGTGCCTGAGCTCGAAATTACACTGGCTCCAAACGCTGCCCGTCTGCTGCATCAGGAAATCATTCACGGCTTTCCGCTATTCGTCCAGACGGTCCAACATGTGCAGGGTGGAATTCCAGCGTGTTGGAACGTCGCAAATCAGGCTGTGTTCTGGGAGATTGTTTTGACGCTGCAAGTCCAGGAGGGCGTGCTTAAATGCATGCGAACGTCTAAAGCGAACGCAAACCCTCCTGGACATGGCCAGCACACCCTTCAAACCAACATATGACTTCAAGAAGCGTGTTATGACCAGATTGATCACATGTGCCATGCAAGGAGCGTGTGTCAGGTGACCTAGACGCAGTGCAGCCACAACGTTCTTCCCGTTGTCAGAGACAACATTGCCCAGTGTGAGTTTCAGAGGAGACAGCCAGCGTGCGATTTCCTCCTTGATGCACAGCAGCAGCTCCTGCCCTGTGTGGATTTTCTCGCCCAGGCTCAGCAGGTGTAAGACAGCATTGTGGCGCTTCACCTTGCACCTGTGAAAAGAGGAGGGAGGAGGAGTGGAAGAGACAAGGTGTCCTGTCTGGGACGGGAAGACCTCCAAGGAGGAAGGCGAGGAGGAGGAGGAGGATGGTAGGCGCCTGGTGTCCGGAGTTGAACCAGAAAGATACAAGCGTGGAGGTGGTAATGCCTGGCATTGCTGCGGTGGTGCATCGGACTGCAAAATATTGACCCAATGGGCCGTGAAAGACATGTACTGTCCCTGGCCATAGTTGCTGCTCCACGTGTCGACGGTGGCATGTACCCTGCTGCACACGGATAATTGCAAGGACTGGCACACCTTTTCCTCCACATGCTTGTGCAAGGCAGGGACAGCTGTTTTGGAGAAGTAATGTCGGCTAGGTATTCGCCACCTAGGCTGAGCGCACGCCATCAATTGCTTGAAGCTGGCGGAGTCGACCAGGTGGTACGGCAGCGACTGCACCACCGACAACTTAGCCAGGTGTGAATTAAGCCGCACGACAAGTGGATGACTGGGTATATATTGTTGCTTATTGGACAACGATTCCGTAATGGATAACTGATGGGACGTAGGAGGAGCACTAGATGACAGTGATGATGATGATGATGACAACGACATGGTGGACAAGGCCTGGCTACTACTTAGATGACAGGGATTCGGAGCAGCAGCAGCAGCGGCAGAGGGGTCTTCTTAGATGTACATGATGATGGTGGGGCATGTCGATTAGTTCCTACATTGCTGCCCTGCCCACACCTTACTTTCTGCTTGCAGATACGGCACTGTGCCATGTTTTCATCCTCGGGGAAGGTACAGAAAAATTGCCACACGGCAGAGTACCGTAAAGAGGTAGTACCACCACCACCACCACCACCCGAGCTTGCCCCTTGCCTGGCAATCTTTTTTCGGGAGCCTACACCAGCATCAGTGTCACCATCACCGGCTCCTGAGCTGACCCTACCGCTGCAACGTTTTGCAGATTGACTTCTGCCCCTACCTCGGCTTGGCTGTTTATCACGGCCAGTGCCGCCACTACTACCCTCCTCCTCTGACGCCATCATCACCTCGTCACCTGGTTCCCACGTCCTGTCTAAAACAACATCATCATAGCCTACCTCATCATCCCCGCCACGTCTGTCACTGTGTTGTGAATGTGATGTGACATCATGGCGGGCTCCATGCCCCCCCCTCATTACTGCGTCTGCCACCACGGCTACCACCACCAACACCCCCACTAATGCAGCTTATGCGTCTCGGACACCGCTTCCACCTCCACCACCGCCGCAACACACTCCGTTGGCTGACTCGCGGAAAACAAATCATCATCATCATCACCATGTTGTTCAGTATCTTCCTTCGCACCCGAAGAGATGTCTCTTAGGACTCTCAGGAAAGATGGCTTCCCGCTAGGAAGGGGGAGCGAAGACATAGATGATGGAATGGAAACGCTAGAAATACCTATATTACTACTGTCACTGTGCCAAGGAACTGTAGAGGATCTGGAATCCAACGAAACCTGGCTTGAAGCCAGATCGTCAGTCTTCCTGCTGAGATGACCACGAGCCAGCCAACCAGTCCACAATGGCCGTATTGTCTAATCACCAGAGGAGATAGACAAGTCTGGCTTGCTGATACTGCTACTACTATCAGCAGACACATGGCTGCTGCTACTAGTGGAACTGGGCACATGTCTTGTGCCACAAATGCTGGTACTGGGTCTGGCACCAACAGATCCAACATTTGGACTGGAAGAGGAGACGGCATGGGTGTTTCTTCCTCTACCCCGTCCTTTTTTTTACCAGACATTTCACGGCTGGAGTGCAGCAAGTTGAATCAAAACCCGGGGGATGAGCCCCTTCTAAAAGCGTATTCACACTGACACTAGCTTGGCAAATGGCAATGAATGAGAATTTCTATCAGCCACGCCGCAGTGCACTCAGGGAATGCTGGGCGTTGTAGTACTACGTCCACTACAAAGGCTGCCTGTATTGCAAGTTGGATTGTTTTTGTTTGTTATGTTAACGGCCGGGGATGAGCCCCTTCTAAAAGCGTATTCACACACTGACACTGGCTTGGCAAATGGCAATGAATGAGAATTTCTATCAGCCACTGTGCACTGACTCAGGGAATGCTGGGCGTTGTAGTACTACAAAGCCTGCCTGTATTGCAAGTTGGATGCAACGGGGATGAGCCCCTTATAAAAGCCTATTCACACACTGGCTGAGTAGTGAGTAGTGGATGAGCCCCTTCGATTGCTGGATTCCTGCCTTTTAGATTCCTAAAGCTTTCCCTTACTGCACAGAGATGCTATCCCTACAGCTCCTGTCTGTAAAATGGCCGCTGAGCTCCGTGCATAGACTTTTATTGCAGGCTTGAGCCTGCCCCTATGCTGCCTCCCGATTGGCTGGGAGAGCCGTTTGCAAGGCATTATGGGGTAGCCTGATGTCAGGTGATCTTGTGAAATCCTCCATTTTAGATGTAACATGTGGCAGGCGCCAAAATGTAGCCGGGTTCGGTCAAAACGGGTTCGGCCGAACCCGGTGAAGTTCGGATTCGCTGCAAACCGAACTTTTCCGGAAGTTCGGATTGAAACTGGGTTCGGTTGTCCCGGTTCGCTCATCTCTACTCTTCACTTCTGAGCCCTGTCTTGTCCAGGCAAATTATAAATGCCTTGAGGGGTGCAGTTTCCAAAATGGGGTCACTTCTTCGGGCATCAACTGTACTCTGGTACCTCAGGGGCTTTGCATACGTGACATGGTGGCCAAAAACAAATACAGCAAAATCTGCATGCCAAATAGTGCTTCTGCCATTCTGAGCCCTGCTGTGCGTTCAAACAGCGGATTATGACCACATGTGGGTATTGCCGTAATCGGGAGAAATTGCTTTACAAATGTTGGGGTGCTTTTTCTCCAGTATCCCTTGTGAAAATGAAGACATTCTACAATTTTGTGGAACAAAATGTAGATTTTCATTTTCACGGCCCAATTCCAATAAATTCTGCAAAAGATCTGTGGGGTTTAAATACTCACTATACCCTTAGATAGATTAATTGAGGGGTGTAGTTTCCCAAATGGTCACTTTTGGGGGGTTTCCACTGTTTTGGCCTCTCATGGGCTTTGCAAATTAAACATGGCACCTGAAAAACAATCAAGCAAAATTTGAGCTCCAAAAGCCAAATGGCGCTCCTTCCCTTCTGAGCCCTGCCGTGGGTCTAAACAGCAGTTTATTACCACATATAGGGTATTGCCGTACTCAGAGTTTTATTTACAAAAGTTGGGGTTCTTTTTCTCCTTTATTGTGAAAATGGAAAAATCTGAGCTAAAATGACATTTTATTAGAAAAAAAAACGTAGATTTTCGTAGCCTAATTACACTTAATTCAGCAAAATATCTGTGGGGTCAAAATGCTCACTATACCCCTTCATAAATGCCTTGAGGTGTGTAGTTTGCCAAATGGTGTGTTTTTTGAGGTGTTTTCTTTGTTTTGGCCCCTCAAGACCTCTTCAAACCCGACATGGTGCCTAAAATATATTTCAATAAAAATAAGGCCCCAATATCCACAAGGTGCTCCTTTGCTTCTGAGGCCTGTGTTTCCATCCAGTAGCACACTAGGGCTACATGTGGGATATTTCTAAAAACTGCAGATTCTGGGCAATAAATATTGAGTTGCGTTTTTCTGGTAAAACCTTCTGCAAAAAAAAAAAATGACATTTGTAAATTTCACCTTTGATTTGCTTTAATTCTTGTGAAACGCCTGAAGGGTTAAGAAACTTTGAACCCCTCAAAGTATTCAAAACAGCATTTACACTTTGTAAAATGGGGTGATTTATAGGGGGTTTATAGTATATAAGGCCCTAAAAACCAGTTTAGAACGGAGCCGGTCCCTAAAATAAGGCTTTTGAAATTTTCTTGGAAATGTGAGAAATTGCTGCGAAGTCTTGTAATGTCCCTGAAAAATAAAATGACATTCAAAAAACAATGCAGAGTAGATATATTGGAAATGTGAAATAGTAGCTATTTTGTGTGGTATTACGATCGGTCTTACAGATATCTCGGTCCATATCTTCACTATGTCCACCGGTATGTTTTACACTGTTTCTTTGGTAGATAGCTGCAATTGACTTCCATCTGTCTGCTTTCTGTCTGTTTGAGCCCATGTACTTTATACATTTGACATTCCAGTGTTCATCTTGCAGCATCCACATTATGGGTTGCGGTTCTCGTTAACCCTTTATGTCCACTCAGATAATTATTACGCTCACACGCCTATATGTAATTCATATCACATACCTTTACATAGGTGTACTGGATTGTATACATCTATTGGATGTCATTGGATGTTCTTCTGTCTTTTCACAAATTTACTGGGGCTCTATCAGACACAGCTGTGCACGAGACTATATACAATTCTCTTTTGCTGCTCCAACAATATGTATACCATTTATATACTCTCGTAACATTCATACCTGGTTTTTCGACCGATTTGATGTCTTTTTATTGAGTGACTCATTCCCTGTTCCACTTTTACTGTTTCATGTTTTTTATTCTAATAAAATTTTGTACATTGTTCTATAAATTTCATGTGCTTTAGTCGATCATATTTTCTTGGATTTATCTTATATCGGTCTTACAAGCAGATACATTTAAATTTTAAAAAATGCAAATTTTTCACAAAATTTTGGTGTTATTCATGAATAAATACTGAATGTGTCGACCAAATTTTATCACTAACTTAAAGTCCAATGTGTAGTTGTGTTCAGACAGCACTAGTTTTCTCAGGTGCTCGAAATAGGGTCCCAACCCAGTTATAGACCAAAATAATTGTATTCGGCACACATTTGGAGTATTTAGCGTAGATTTATTTCAAATTTTTCTTATTTCAATATATGCCAGTGGCTACATGTGCAACGTTTCGGTCGTGAGACCTTCGTCGGGCACTAAGGAAACATATATATGTAATTATGGCATATTATACAGGTTCCATACAAAAATACAATAATACAGGATGTGTCATACATAGACTGTATAGCAGATATATACAAAAAACAGGTACAATGTTGGTTATTAAAAAAGGAAGGAACAGTGTCAAGCATCTTGGGACAGTAAGCGCACCAAAAGGAATATTGGTCATATTATGTAAACACCAAGTGTTATGTATGTGTAGCTGCAACTATATGTTGATATATATATATATACCGTGTTCCAAATTATTATGCACATTGGATTTAAGTGTCAAACATTTAATTATTAGTTTTTCAATTAAACTCATGGATGGTATTGTCTTAGGGCTCTTTGGATCATTGTAATCAATCTCAGACACCTGTGATAATTAGTTTGCCAGGTGTGCCCAATCAAAGGAAAACTACTTAAGGACGTTCCACATTATTAAGCAGGCCACAGGTTTCAAGCAATATGGGAAAGAAAAAGGATCTCTCTGCTGCCGAAAAGCATGAAATAGTGCAATACCTTGGACAAGGTATGAAAACATTGGATATTTCAAGAAAACTTAAGCGTGATCATCGTACTGTGAAAAGATTTGTGGCGGATTCAAAGCACAGACGGGTTCGTTCAGATAAAGGCATAATGAGGAAGGTTTCTACCAGACAAATTAATAGTATTAGGAGAGCAGCTGCTAAAATGCCATTGCAAAGCAGCAAACAGGTATTTGAAGCCGCTGGTGTCCCGCGAACCTCAAGGTGTAGGATCCTCCAGAGGTTTGCAAGTGTGCATAAAGCTATTATTCGGCCACCCCTAAACAATGCTCACAAGCAGAAACGGTTGCAGTGGGCTCAGAAATACATGAAGACTAATTTTCAAACCGTGTTGTTTACTGATGAGTGCCGTGCAACCCTGGATGGTCCAGATGGATGGAGTAGTGGATGGTTGGTGAATGTCCACCATGTCCCAACAAGGCTGCGACGTCAGCAAGGAGGTGGCGGAGTCATGTTTTGGGCTGGAATCGTGGGGAGAGAGCTGGTAGGTCCCTGACTGTGTGAAAATGACCTCTGCAAAGTACGTAGAGTTTATGACTGACCACTTTCTTTCGTGGTACAAAAAGAAGAACCGTGCCTTCTGTAGCAAAATTATCTTCATGCATGACAATGCACCATCTCATGCTGCAAAGAATACCTCTGTGTCATTGGCTGCTATGGGCATGAAAGGAGAGAAACTCATGGGGTGGCCCCCATATCCCCCTGACCTCAACCCTATTGAGAACCTTTGGAGCAACCTCAAGCAAAATATCTATGAGAGTGGGAGGCAGTTCACATCAAAACAGAAGCTCTGGGAGGCTATTCTGACATCCTGCAAAGATATTCAAGCAGAAACTGTCCAAATACTCACAAATTCAATGGATGCAAGAATTGTGAAGGTGATATCAAAGAAGGAGTCCTATGTTAACAGGCCAAGTTACATGTTAAGTTTTTTTTGATTGAAAGAGCTTTTGATTTCTGTAAATATGACCTCCTGATGCTGCAAATTCAACAAATTACCATTTTAGTTCTCTTTACAACCTTTAAAATGTTTTGATCTCTGTTGTGCATAATAATTTGAAACAGTGCATTTTGAGATTTTTACTTCTAAAAAAAAAAACTTATCATTAGGAGATTTGTTCAATAAAATTTGCATTATACTCCAACGGTTGATGGCTTGAAGATTATACTGACTGTCATTTGCGTCGACTATTTAGTAAAATCAGCGAAAAATAACATTTGCATAATAATTTGGAACGCGGTGTAGTATAGAATACGTCTGCTCCATCTGGATGTCTTCTTTCAGGGTCAACAGGTGGGTCTAGATAGTACCTGTGGATCAGGGGTGACAAAGTATCAATTCTATATGCTCCATGAGGGTGGATATGGGTGTCCATGGCGAGCAGTTATCTAGGAGGCAGTTAAGAGAATATGACAATGTCTTAAATGAAAGGACTACAAGCTGCACATATGTGTAGCATATGAGCAAAGCCCACTGTGGACAGGATGGGACAGAGCTCAACCCTAAGGCTGGATACATGCATTTTAAATGGTACATATATGAATACATCAAAAGATTAAGTAGCAAATGGAATCATTATGCAAAGAGCAATGAAAAATTGATGCATTAAGAGATAAAGCAAACCGTATTGAAAATGGTTAGACACACCCGAGCCGCACTGGGTACTGGTTTAGCGATTCTGATGGCGTTGCTATGATAGAATATGGCGGCTCACCGCACTCTATGGCGCTGGTAATCCCTAATTGCATCCTACCTTATATACCCTGCAGGTAGGGAATATGGCGCCTATGTGTGTTGGGACGTCATATACGGCGTTGGCGCTTAGGCTGTGGAACGCTCGGCAAGATGGCCGTGCGTTCCACCGTGGAGTCAGTGGGAGGTGTGGAACGCATGCGCGTGCGCAGAGCAACATCTGGGCCGGCGTTGTCAAGGTGACGCCTGATACAGATCCGGGAGTCGTTGTTCTGTTACAGAAGCGACGATATAGGAGGAGAAACAGGTATTTGTGTATGTAGGCACACTTTGCATCTTAATTAAGACTATGTGAAACTTGGAGAAGATATTTTAAGGGAATTGTGATGGGCAATTTGGTAACAACATGTAGCCACACTATAGCGGTTACCCGCCAAGCAAGTGCCTGAGGAAGGTCATGGTATTGACCGAAACGTCGCACTGTCACTGGCTATAAAAGGAATAAATTATTTGTTTGGATAAATAACTCCATATTGGTGTGCATAATACTTTTTCTCTATTGGATCGGGTTGGGCCCCTACTATGCACCCACACCATTACCTAGCGCTATCCGAACCTTGTAACTAACATGTAGTGAACGTGACAGATGGTGGACCTAATGGGGTATAGCGGACAGTACAGATGGGATAAAAACTGGTTGGCTAGTATGCCCTACTATATAAAGGATACCATGTCAATGATGAATTGGTCAGATGGTCGTGAAAGCAGTCCCCCTTGTGGTACAGAAAGGCTCAGAGAGTTTCAGCGGGTCTGAGATGGGGAGAAAATGCAGATTATGTTATAAATGTCATTAACATTCAGATACAGTAAAGTAATAATCCATCATAGTACAATACGTCGCAGATGTACAAACCGCAAATTCTGGTAGATGGATTTAGAGGAAACTGCTAATCTCGTACTTCCTGTTAAGCCCCTTAGGTTCCATGGTCTGGAGTTTGTGTATCCAATACGCTTCCCTGCGTTTAAGTTGTTTTATTCTATCGCCCCCTCTTCTAGGTGCTGAAACATGTTCAATCACTTGGAACATTAACTGTGAAATATTGTGTTTGGCAAAATGTGCGGGAATGGGTAGTAACGTTTTGTCGCAGCGTATATTGGACTTATGTTTGCCAATCCTCTCTTTGATCCGTTGGGTGGTTTCCCCTACATATGCTAAACCACAGGGACATTTGATCATGTAGATAACATAATTGGTATTGCAATTAAAATGGTCTCGTATCGGGATGTTCTCGCCGGATAGAGGGTGATGGATTTTATCTCCTGTGATGATATGTGAACATTGTAAACAAGATCTGCATGGAAATGTACCCATCTTGGGTGTGTTCAGGAATGTTTGTCTGGATGGTTTCTTGGATGATCCGATGTCTGCTCTGATGATTTTGTCTCTGAGGTTTTTAGGTTTTTTAGAGCATGGTAAGAAGGGGGATTTAAATTCTGTGACTTGCGGGTAGGCCTCCCTAAGTAAGGGCCAGTGTTTCCTAATAATGTGATGAATCTTATATGCGTATGGGTGATATACATGAATGAAAGGGATGCGTTTTGGTTTTTCCCTGGTGTGGGGGGTGTTTGGCAATTGTGCTGCATCTAGGACTTTTTTAGGGTATCCTCTTTCTCGGAATTTGGTCGTCATGCTATCAATCCTGTGTTTGCGTAAGGATGGATTATCTACAATACGGTTAACCCGGGTACATTGTGATCTTGGTAAGGAATTTTTCGTTGCTAAGGGATGGCAACTGTAATAATGAAGCAGACCGTTTTTATCCGTTTCTTTGGTATAAAGATCTGTATTGAGTTTGCCATGTTATCCTTCTCGACAATTGTGTCAAGGAAACTAATTTTGGACATGTTGTGGCTAAGGGTAAATTGCAACTCTGGCCGATAACTGCAGTTTTTATTCTCAATAAAATGGTTAACGAGGGTTGTGTGGAATTTTTATTTCAATAAAATATTTTATCCATGTCTTTGTATTTGTTTAAACTTTATAACTACCACCTTAGTAATAGATGGTGGCTGATTGACAATGCCCATTACTAAGGGGGGGACCTAATGTTAGACATGAAGAGGTTAACACTAATTCCCATTATTACCCTGGTAGCCAGCGCCACCAGAGGTACCAAGAAGAGCCGGGGACGATCTAGTACCCGACCATCTTTAGTAACGGAGGGGCACTGGGGTGGCCGCAGGCTGGTAGTATTATTAGGCTGGGAAAGGCCAAAAACTGTGACCCTTCCCACCTTGGTAACGCTAGCCTACTGCTGCTATGTTATATCTGGCTGGTTATAAAAATGGAGGAACCCCACATCGTGCTGTCCAATTTATAAAAAAAAAAAAAAAATGATGTGAGGTCCCCCCCATTTTTCATAACTTAGTAATGGACGCTGTCAACCTGTCAGCAGCCATTAGTAAGTTGGTAGCGATAAAGTAAAAAAAAAAATACAAAAAGACACAGAAAAATTATATTTATTAAAATAAACCCCCCCCCCACACAACCCTCATTAACCATTTTATTGAGAATCAAAAATCCGTCATCGAATCCCATGTAGTCCAAAAACCGAACCTGTAAAAAAAAAAAAAAAACACAAAAGAAAACATTAGTGAGGGCCTGTTCACATCACCGCTGCCCTTCCATTGATGGGCTCCGTCGGGTTTTAACCCCTCAACAGAAAGGCAAACTGAAACCTCCACTTCCCTCACCATTGATCTCAATGGTGACGGAAACGTTGCTAAAGATTTCCGTTTCTCACCGTTGTGGCAGGATTCCGTTGTTTTGCATTGTCGACTGCGTTATTGATTCCGCCAAAACAACGGTACCTGTTCACAACGGTGACAAACGGAAACCATTAGCAAAGTTTCCATCACCATTGAGATCAATGGTGATGCAAACGGAAGCTTAGATACAGGGTCCAGCAGACAGTATTCTTATGCAGTATAAGCTGGGGCCCTGTATCGAAGCCTAACACATGGTAGGCTTTAAAGGTTGTCCAGTCCCTAAACATTGATGGCCTATCCTCAGTATAGGCCATGAATAGCTGATGGGTCGGGGTAAGACTCCCAGGACCCCCACCAATTCGCTGTTTAGAAGGGGTTGCAGCCGCTCGTACAAACCCTGCTTCCCCTTCATTTTCCTCACTTGCTCACACTGCGATTCGCTGACACGTCCCTGTCGGCGATTCAGTGTGAGAAAGTGACCGTAATGAAGGGGAAGTAGCGCTCGTATGAGCGGCTGCAACCCCTTCAAAACAGATGATTGGCGGGAGTCCCGGGTGTCAGACCCCGACCCATCAGCAAGACACTAAAATTAAACTTACCTCCTCTTCGGCCACAGGTCCTCACTCCATCAAGTGTCGGGATGTTATGCGCTGCGCACAGCGCTGTGACGTCAGAACCTTTGATGCGCTCCAGGAAGAGAAGGGGTAAGTACTGTCAGTTACTATAGTAACAGGGGCCCGTGTAGTTTATTACATAGGCCCCCCATTACTATAGTAACTTTTCGTTGATGTGGTGCGGGGGGCCGTGGTCCCCCCTGTCTTCTGGGCCCGGTCACAATTGCGACCGCTGCGACCCCTATAGTTACGCCACTGAATGTGGCTGCCGCTGCCCCCTCCGGTGCTGCGATCATGTGTGGTTCTGCTGGCCATGGGCCCCCCAGGAGCCTTGGGACCCGGGCGGCTGCCCGAACCGCCCTAATCATAATCCGCCACTGACTGAAGGGACTATTGTGTACAAATGAGGTTTCAAAAGAGGCCATAAAGATATTAGCATATCCTGGAGCTGCAGAACAGCTCATCGAAGTGCCTTGCAATTGCAAGTAGTAGTCGTAATCAAACCTGAAATAATTTTTATTAAGTATTAGATCTAAAAGACACATAATGAACTTAATCGTTTCATTATTTAAAGTAGCATCTTCGCTAAGTTTGTGTCTGACTGCAGACATTCCTTCATTATATGGGATGTTAGTATATAAGTTTTTAATATCCAATGTGCAGTGAGACTATCGCCGATCTCGGGTCACGTCACAGGGGTGGACTACACTACTGAGTTTATTAATTTACCACAAAAAATCCACGCCCACCCACTCTAGATGACAGGATTATGCTAAATTACTCACATAGGTTTCCAACATCCGAATAATTTATACCACAGTATGCTACCACCATCTATACTTATCTAGGCAATAGGGGCCTACGTCTCTATATTCCCATAACACCAGTTACAATAACACAGGTTATCTAAATGGAACTTAAAATACAGGTAACATTCTTCACCTTCGGAAGATTAAGTGCTGTAAGACTATAAGGAAGAGACTTATTAATATTTCAAATTTAATACACAATAGTGCAGTGCAATACAAAAAATTGTTAGATTAAAAGATGAAAAATATACATACAGTTACAATGCATTCAAACAGTTTATGAAAATAAAAAGGGATAAAAGAAACAGAACAAAACCTTACTGATGTACAGCAGTGATATCCCGGCTGTGGTGACAGCTGAAAATATGGGCTGTCACTCCAACCGAGATATGGATCCCCAACGACTGACACTGACCCTCACTTCTCCTGGCATTTTAAACCCAGTTTTTTCCCCCCAGTCCACTGGCTGGTGATGTCACTGAGAGGAGGCTATTCATATGATAATGAAGCGTATACCTCCCATTACACAGTTGTATTTCTATAGAGAAACATAAAAGTGGTCATGTGTTCTTGCATGAATCCCCTAGAAATATAATATTACATGCATTCACCTGTGCAGACATTTACCAACCAGGGCATATCAAACACCACTGTAAAATTCCCATATTTTTAGCCAACAGCCAATTCCAGGTAGTTCCTCTGGGTGTAGGGATGTGAATTTGACATATATATGAGGGCTATTTCCTCTGATCATAACTAGCTATGTGTGTCACTACAAATATCAATTATGATGGGGTTTGCCTTGCTGTATCATATTTTCTTTGAAACATGTGACAATGGCCTATGCTTACCTTGTCCACATGGCAGACACACCACAGGCAGCCATTTGCATAGCTTTAGATGTTTGGTCAGGATGTGTGGGCAATTACTTCTAACCCTGGGTGAGAAAGTTATCTGATGCTAAATAGAGGCCTTCGTGACAAATTCTTAATCAACACATCTCGCACCTTGGTGAGGAAAGGGCCAATTAACCATTTGCCTGACAGTGGACGTGCTTTGATGGCCAAAGATATGCATTTCTTATGTAAATCAGATGTATCTTTTGTGTCAAAAGGGGTTATGAACTGACCTCTTAATAACCTACTTTTGATGATATTGCCTATAACACCACATGCAGAGAAGTGTTTCTTTAGTCACAGTCAGTTTTTCAATTCTATTAAAAAAAAAATCAGTAGTATCTTTTAAACAATCAGGCAATTTTCGTACAATGTTTTGCAAGCAGTCGTCGACATAGATTGCTAATGGTTGTAATATAGATTTATGCCTGAGACTATAGGTCGTCCTGGAGGCTTATTTAAATTTTTGTACACTTCTGGCAAAACATAGAATACTGGAATACGAGGATTTTTTTTTTTACTTAAAGCAACAGCTAAATCTTAATAGATAATTCCAGAAAGGAGTGCATCATTCAGCACTGTCTATTTCCTTCTTGCATTACAAGTACGATCACCACTCAACTTTCTGTAAATTTGCATATCAGATAATTGTGATATTGCTTCGTTGTGATATGCGTTGCTGTCCATAAGAATTGTTGCTCCCCCTTTATCTGCTCTTTTTATAGTAATAGACTTCTCTTTTTTTAAATTATTCATAGCAATTATTTCTTTTTGATTCCGATTACGAAGATTTTTATTTGAGTTCTCTTTCCATTTACTGGTAACTTCACTCTAAGTACTGCCTCCTGAAAATTCTCAAGAAAATGACTTAATTTCGGGATCAAACTGGCTTTGGGTTTGTAGAGAAGGGGGCATTCTATTTGTTGTTAGTCTGTGTTTATTCATGTAGAACATTTGCAACCACATTGCGACAGAAGCAGAAAAAAATCTATAGTAAAGTTGAATTCTTTTAGATCTTGTGTGGGCACAAAACCTAAGCCTTTGCCTAGAAGGTCCAATTCTGATTTTGTCATATTCTTTGAAAAGATGTTAATTGTTAATTCATGTCTGTCTTCCTGCTGTTTCTGTTTTTTTGGTGGATGTCTTTGTTTTGGGTTCGATCGCACAATGAATCAGTTTCTTCTTGCTTTTTTTCCCATTGATTTTTTTTCCTAAAAAAGGTTCCTGCAATATTTTAGTTCGAAGGGTCATAGTTGATCCTTTGTTATGATTACTTCTCGTTTTGCCATTATCTGTTGATGAGTTGTCTCCACTTCAATTTTTATATTTAGTATTTTGTCTGTTATGTCTTTTTTCTTCTGCCCATGTGTATACTCGATTATGCTGATAATCCAATGTATTCCTTTCAAATTTATTAAATTTATTTTGTAAAATGGAATTCTTTAATTTCTCTGAGACTTCTTCATGCATTTGATTGTAGTTTTCTAAATTGAGTTTGGTTTTGCATTCAACATCTGTTTTGATTATTTCTTTTTTTGGTAATGTCTATGGCAATTTGTAAATGTTATACTGTGAGATACACAAGATCAATCGAAGAACGGTTACTAAGTGCAAACCATTTCGGACGGTACAAAGCATCATTTTTCAACAAAATTCGATTGAGTGGACCTCTAGGGATTCGTTGTACTTTTATGTATTCCGTTAAAGTTGATGAATGCAAAAATAGATTGGTTTCCTTCTTTTTTAGGGTTTCTAATTTTTTGGACTAATCAACTTTAGTGGTTTCAGCCACTTTTGAGAAGGAAAAATCTGCTGTTTCTGCCAATTGCATTGCATCTTAAATATTCATTGCGAAACTCAATGCTTGTTTTTAACCCCTAGGCGAACTGTACGTCCTGGTGGCCAGTGTCTTAGCGCACGATTACGTAGTTACTGCGCCGTTCCCGATGCACATGGCGACAGTTGTGCACCGGGAACCGGGAGGCCAGCTGTCCCTGACCACTGACACTCCACTGTTGCCGATCAGCGGCTCATTTCCCCTGATTTCAACAATTAACCCCTTAAATGCAGCGATTGATTGTAGTCGCAGCATTTTAGGGGTTTCTAGCACATCGGCAGACCTCACAATGAAATCATGAGGTTTGCAGATGGCTACTACAGCGACCGGAGGCCAAGTAATGGCCTCCGTGTCTGCCATGTACGGAAGCCTATCAGGACCAGCCTCCTGATAGACTTCCTGTCAGAGTGACAGGAAGTCACTGTGTTGTTCTCGATGCACACTGTCGGTCCGTCTAAGACCTCTCTTTGGAGTAGTTTAGTTCTAATATGTTTGTCGTCATTCCCTTAAATTTCCTAGAGAACGCACCAATTTAAGTCAAACTTTGTTTCATTTCAGAAAAATGTTTGGCTACTGTGGTTTCACCATGTTTTCTTTTTGGTTTTACAGTCAGTGCTGTTATTTGTTCTTTGCTTTTTTTTTCCGAAGGTTTTAATCTCTGATCGATGTTCGTTTATGCGTGTTTTCACAAATCGCATCGTCTGACCTATGTATATTTTGCCGCTGGGGCATTTCAATAAATAGATTGCATTTTTGCAATTACAGTTGTAATATCCTTTGATGTGGATTTTATGGCCTTTTGTAGGATGATTGATATAATCTCATTTGATAATAGAACTACAGTCTGGACAGATCATACAGGGATAAGTTCCACTCTTTGGTGTATTTAAAAAGGCTTGTTTATGAATCGGTTTCTTTTTCATATCAGCTCGTATTAACTGAGTTGATTTACCTTTACGATATCTGGGTTTTTCATGAAAAAAAAAAAAACATACTTGGGTTTATACTTCATCATTTCCCAGTATTTGTTTATCGTAGTTTTAACCCATTCGTGACCGGCCCATAGTCTTTACGTCGGTCACTAACAGGCCTTATTCCGATGCCATAGACTTTTTACGTCGCGGCATCGGAATAAGTAAACAGAGCAGGGAGCTGTCAAATCTCCCTGCTCTCAGCTTCCAAAGGCAGCTGAGGGCTGGGAGCGTCCCTGCTCTGCCGGGTGAGATCGATATTAGTATCGATCTCACCCGTTTAACCCCTCAGATGCAGTGCTCAATAGCGAGCACCGCATCTGAGTGATTTTGGAGAGAGGGAGGGAGCTCCCTCTCATCCCACCGACACCCGGCGATAAGATCGCCGAGTGTTTGTCTCCAATGGCAGCCGGGTGCCTTTTCAAAGGCCCCCAGGTCTGCCTGTAATGAATGCCTGCTAGATCATGCCACAGGCATGACCTAGCAGATGCCTGTTCGTTTTAAACGGACAGGCAGTAATACACTGCAATACAAAAGTATTGCAGTGTATTATAATAACGATCGGAGGATCGCATAGTGAAGTCCCCTAGTGGGACTAGTAAAGAAGTAAAAAAAAAAAAAAACTGTTTAATAAAGTTAATTAAAAAAAAAATTAAAAACCCACTTTTTGCCCTTACAAACTGCTTTACTATTAAAAAACCAAAATAAGGGGGGGGGCGGAGCTTGCCACGCATGGTGATGGACGTGTAATCCCGGCGCTCCTCACTACATCCACCGATTCTTCAGGTTACTGCCCGCTTATTCAGCTAACATGGTGAAGACAGGTCGGGACAAGACTAAGGATAACACAGGTACCCCCAGATCCCATAAACAGTCGTCCGACATGGACAAATACTTTGGCAAAAAGCTGCCGTCTGTGGAAGGCCGATCTAAGATGGCGCCGGCGTCCTCTCACTGTGAGCAGGGAGAGGAATCAGACAGCTCTTGTGTGCCCTCAGACTCGGCTGGGGATGCGGACTCTGTGCCGATATCCAGGGCTTACTTGAAAAAAAAACCCTGCTTCAAGCACTCATGCCTGTGATGAAGGATTTATCAGACATCAAATCTGACATGCATCATATTGGCCATAGAGTAATGGCGCTGGAGGAAGCTCACATTACCACTTCCAAATATGGCGCTTCAGTACATCAGGAGTTTTCTGCTCACCAAATGCATTTAAATAACTTATATCTTCACATGGAAGATCAAGAAAACCGCAGTAGACGGAGGAATGTCCGCCTATGAGGAATTCCAGAATCGGTTGATCATGATGCCTTACCTGCTGCTGTGGATACTATTTTTCGCACATTGTTGGGATCTGAGCTAGCTATGGCTATAACGGTAGAGAGGGTACATCGAGCCCTTCGCCCCAGACCTGGGGCTGGTGAACCACCGCGTGACGTCATCTGTGGGATTCTTAGTTATGTTCACAAGGCTGCAATTCTACGGGCTGCAATAGATGCTCAGGAAGTAGTGTATGAAGGGACTAAGATCTTACTCTTCCAAGACCGGGCGGCGAGCACATTGGCCAAACGCCGTATTCTGAAGCCGGTTACAGAGGCTCTTAGGGCTAAGAAATTACCTGTTCGGTGGCTTTACCCCTTTGGCCTTGCTACAATGAAGGAGGGCCGACAAATCACCATTCGCACACCTGGAGATCTGGATAGCGCATGGAGCATACTGGGGATCGAGCCTATGGAGATTCCGTCCTGGATGCCAGTATCAATGGATTTAGTACCGCCACCTATGCAGGAACCGTGGCACTCTTCACTCAAGCCCAAGTCTCCGAGAGGCAAGAAGACGTGTATGGCTGAGGACACTTGAATGATGTCTTAGAGTGATATATATTATTCAGTTTCTTCACATATTGTTGTGGTTGCTTGTACATGATGGGGCATTTGATTTTATCTCATGTAAACCCAATACGTTATTGTAAAATTACATTGATAGGTGGGAGGAGGATATGCTACTGTTTTACTACGGGGTTGGTAAAGATTGCTACATTGTTACATAGTTACATAGTTACATAGTTAGTACGGCTGAAAAAAGACAGATGTCCATCAAGTTCAACCAAGGGAAGGGAAAAGGGAAGGAAAAATTTCTACACATAGGAGCTAATATTTTTTTGTTCTAGGAAATTATCTAACCCTTTTTTAAAGCCATCTACTGTCCCTGCTGTGACCAGCTCCTGCAGTAGGCCATTCCATAGATTCACAGTTCTCACTGTAAAGAAGGCTTGTCGCCCCTGAAGCTTGAACCTTTTTTTCTCCAGACGGAGGGAGTGCCCCCTTGTTTTTTGAGGGGGTTTTACAAGGAACAGGATTTCACCATATTTTTTGTATGTTCCATTAATATATTTATATAAGTTAATCATGTCCCCCCTTAGTCGTCTTTTTTCAAGGCTAAATAGGTTTAATTCTTTCAATCTTTCCTCATAACTTAAATTCTCCATGCCCCTAATTAGCTTCGTTGCTCTTCTTTGTATTTTTTCCAACTCCAGGGCATCCTTTCTATGAACTGGAGCCCAGAACTGAACTGCATATTCTAGATGAGGCCTCACTAATGCTTTGTAAAGTGGTAATATTACATCCCTGTCCCGCGAGTCCATGCCTCTTAATACACGACAATATCCTGCTGGCCTTTGAAGCAGCTGATTGACACTGCATGCTGTTATTGAGTTTATGATTTACAAGTACACCCAGATCCTTCTCAACAAGTGAATCCGCCAGTGTAGCTCCCCCTAGGACATATGATGCATGCAGGTTGTTGGTACCCAGATGCATAACTTTACATTTATCTACATTAAACTTCATCTGCCAAGTGGACGCCCAAACACTTAGTTTGTTTAAATCTGCCTGCAATTCATGAACATCTTCCATAGACTGAACTATATTACATAGCTTGGTGTCATCTGCAAAAATAGAAATAGTGCTATTAATCCCATCCTCTATATCATTAATAAATAAGTTGAATAATAGTGGTCCCAGCACTGAACCCTGGGGTACACCACTTATAACCGGTGACCATTCAGAGAAGGAATCATTGACCACAACTCTCTGGATACGGTCCTTGAGCCAATTCTCAATCCAATTACAAACTATATTTTCTAAACCTACAGTCCTTAATTTACCCATTAGGCGTCTATGGGGGACAGTGTCAAATGCCTTTGCAAAGTCCAAAAACACTAAATCCACAGCGGCCCCTCTGTCTAGACTTCTGCTCACCTCTTCATAAAAACAGATTAGGTTAGTTTGACAACTTCTGTCCTTAGTAAAACCGTGCTGGCTGTCACTTATAATGCTATTTATTGTCACATAATCCTGTATATAGTCCCTCAATAGCCCCTCAAACATTTTCCCCACGATGGATGTTAAGCTTACTGGTCTATAATTACCTGGGGAAGACCTAGAGCCCTTTTTGAAAATAGGCACCACATTTGCGCTGCGCCAGTCCCTTGGCACTATACCAGTCACTAGAGATTCTCTGAATATTATGAAAAGGGGGACAGAAATAACGGAACTAAGCTCTTTAAGAATTCTAGGGTGTAACCCATCTGGTCCCGGGGCCTTGTGCACATTTATTTTATTTAATTTAGCTTGGACCATCTCTACATTCATCCAATTCAGTATATCAACTGATATATTAACAGCACTGGCACCAGCTACATCAGCTGCTCTTTCTTCTGTTGTATATACAGAGCGGAAGAACCCATTTAGTAACTCTGCCTTCTCTTGATCCCCTGTGACCAACTCCCCATTACCATTATCTAGGGGTCCTACATGTTCAGACCTTGGCTTTTTAGCATTTATATACTTGAAGAATTTTTTGGGATTTGTTTTACTATCCTTGGCCACCTGCCTTTCATTTTGTATTTTTGCTAATTTTATTACATTTTTACAGATTTTATTAAGCTCTTTATATTTTACAAAGGCTACAGCTGTACCCTCAGATTTGTATTTTTTAAATGCCCTTTTTTTGTCATGTATTGCCCCTTTCACAGAAGGTGTAAGCCATGTGGGGTTTAATTTGAGTCGTTTATACTTGTTACCTATAGGAATAAATTTTGCACTATAATTACCCAAAGTAGATTTGAAAATCTCCCATTTATCATTTGTCCCATTATTTGACATTAGTTCTTCCCAGTCTATATCCTGAATTGCAGCCCTCATCCTGGGGAAATTGGCTTTCTTAAAATTAAATGTTTTTGCCCTCCCAGCCTGCGTTTGTTTTTTACAGTATAGGTAAAATGTAACTATATTGTGATCACTGTTACCGAGGTTTTCACGAACATTGACATTCCCAACAAGCTCTGCATTATTAGAAATGACCAGATCCAACAGAGCTTCACCTCTAGTCGGGTCTTCCACCAACTGGCACATAAAATTTTCCTGCAACAGGTTGAGGAAATGTCTCCCCTTTGCAGTTGAAGCTGAACCATGACACCAATTAATATCCCGGAAATTAAAATCTCCCATTATCACTACAGTACCAGCCTGTGCAGCACGCTCCATCTGTTTATATAGCTGAACATCCATCTCCTCAGTTATATTGGGGGTTCTATAGATTACACCAAAAGTAATTTTTTCAGTGTTTACCTCCCTTTCTAGTTCCACCCACAAGGTTTCAACCTCCTCACAGTATTCACCCACTATTGTCTCTTTCACACTCACCTTCATATCATTTCTCACATACAGACATACACCACCACCTTTCCTATTTGTCCTGTCTTTCCGAAAAAGTGTAAAACCCTGTAGATTTACAGCCCAGTCATGTGAAGAGTCCAACCATGTTTCAGCAACACCAACTATATCTATATTTTCTTCCAGTATCAAGGCCTCCAGCTCCCCCATTTTGCTTGCTAGACTTCTGGCATTTGTGAACATACACTTTAACTTGCCTGTCAGTTTTTCACTTTTATTATCAGAAATGTGATTTGACATTAATCGGGCCTTTTTATTTACACTGATGTTTTGTAACGAAAGGATCTCCTTATCTTGTTGTCTAGTCCTCTCCCCACATTCTGTTTCTCCCCCCCCACCAATATAGTCTGACCCCTCTCTAACCTGGCTACCCCTTTTTTTTCTACATTGACCTCCCTCCTCAGCTCTAGTTTATCATCACCCAACTTGGCAATTTTGCCTGGAATGTCAGAAACCGGATCGGCCTTCCTTTTCTTTGACCCCTTTCTACTGCCCCTAACTACATTAACCCAGCTACTTACCTGATCCTGCTCACCCATGTCTTCACCCTCCAGTTGTAACCCACTAACTGCATGCTCCGTGAGCAGCAAGCTCAGTTCAAGATTGTCTATGCTCCTCAGTGTTGCATTCTGCTCCTCCAGATCTCTAATACGAGCTTCCAGGCGAACAACATGCTCACATCTGCCACAGAGATATTCACCCTGGAACTCCGGCTCCAGTCGTGCATACATATGGCAAACTGTGCACTGAAGAAAACCTCCAATCTTGCTATCCATTATCCAAGTTACAAAAAAAACAGCGAACAGGTGTTAATCAAAAAGAAAAAGAAGTAGAAGAGCACTTTTTAACTCCTCTAATCAATCCGGTTTTTGGAACTCCACTTGATCTACAACCCACTTGTTTTTTCAAGCCACAGAGCAGGCTCTACAGAGTACTGAGGCCTGATTTATAGCACCTGGGACCAGCTAACCCCTCCCCCTTACTCAGCTACTCAGGAAGGAAACTGCAAGGGAAAAATGGTTTTAAATAATGTCACTTTTGCAAACTTTGTAGCAAGCAAGCAATCAATTCATATATCACATACAATGGCCCCCCACTTTGTCACACACAACACAGTAAATCAATCCTGTTTTTGGAACTCCACTTGATCTACAAACCACTTGTTTTTTCAAGCCACAGAGCAGGCTCTACAGAGTACCGAGGCCTGATTTATAGCACCTGGGACCAGCTAACCCCTCCCCCTTACTCAGCTACTCAGGAAGGAAACTGCAAGGGAAAAATGGTTTTAAATAATGTCACTTTTGCAAACTTTGTAGCAAGCAAGCAATCAATACATATATCACATACAATGGCCCCCCACTTTGTCACACACAACACAGTAAGTCAATCCGGTTTTTGGAACTCCACTTGATCTACAACCTACTTGTTTTTTCAAGCCACAGAGGGTGTAGGAGGGTGAATAA
The DNA here is from genome assembly GCF_050947455.1 of Rhinoderma darwinii. Lineage (NCBI taxonomy): Eukaryota > Metazoa > Chordata > Amphibia > Anura > Rhinodermatidae > Rhinoderma > Rhinoderma darwinii. Next base: position 255,132,546 of record NC_134687.1, on the reverse strand, counting down.
TTTTATTGTGTGTGCCAGACGCAGCACGGGACAGATGTTTATGTTCGTGCATATACCCCCTGCATGTTTCTTCCCACCCTTTAGTATATCACTGAGGGGACTCAGTTTAGTTTTAGTATACAAATTAGTATACGGTTTATGTCTTTTGAGTTATGAAGAATCGGTTTGATGTTTTGTATTCCATGGCAACTCTCTTTCCCCTCCCCCCCTCTGGCAGGGGATTTGTTGGATGCTTATTTGCATCGCTGATGCACCTCCTATTTTTGGGATAATGTGGAGGTTTCATTATGATATCATTCCTTATTGTTTTGTTATTATATGTTGTATTGTCAATTTTGTTTTATCTCCCTGGTGGTGGCTCCTGACATACTTTCTTGCGGTCCGATTGGTTCTACATGTAAAATTCCATGGGTAGAATACGTATATGTTCCTTCAATGTGAAGGGGTTGAATTCTCCCCAGAAGAGGTCTCGTATTTTTAATTCCTTAAGGTTTAATACTCCTGATATATTAATGCTGCAAGAAACCCACTTCCGTCCTACACATCTCCCAAATTTGTCTAAACAACCATACACTCAATGGTTCCATAGTACTTATTCCTCTAAATCGAGGGGGTTTTTTATTGCTATCTATAAAGACACTCCCTTTAGAGTGGAAGCTTCTATGCTTGATCCCATGGGTAGATATGTATTCTTGAAGGGCCACATCTCCAACATAAAGTTTACGTTAGCAGCTGTATATGCGCCTAATGTTGGACAACTGTCGTGGTTACGTAAAACTCTTTGCTCTCTTAAAACATTTAGTGAAGGGTATCTTGTTTTTGGGGGAGAACTTAATGTATCACTGGACCTCCCTTTGGACTCTACTTCCTCTAGTACGCGTCTCCCTACATCTGCTATGCGTCGCTTTAAACTGCTTTTGTCACAATTGGGGATTGTAGATGCATGGCGTGTTAAGAATCCCTCCCAGAAAGACTATACTTTTTATTCCTCCCCACATGAGACTTATCACAGAATAGACTATATATTCATTCCTATGATCCTTGTTCCTTCATTGCTGCAAGCTGACATAGGTAGTATTACAGTCTCGGACCATGCTCCGATCTCTCTTTCCTTAGAATTGTTTAATTTGCCTCGACGGGAATGGACCAGGAGATTGAACGATACCATTATTGCAAACAAGGAGCATAGTCAGGCTCTTGCCCTGAAACTAGAAGAATTCTTTGGCTTTAATGATACTCCGCAAATCTCTAGACCCATCCTCTGGGAGACGCAAAAAGCTTTCATGAGAGGAGAACTTATTGCCTTGTCCTCTCGGGTTAAAAAACAACGGAATGCCCGAATCCTAGACTTGCTTAAAAAAATAGCCCAACTGGAAATATCGCATAAAAATTCTAGCTTAGCTGAGGATTATAGGGAGCTCTGTCAGTTACGACAGGAATTTAAGGATCATTTGAATGTTAAAGCGGCTAAAGCTTTTTTGGCTGCCAAAAGTCACATGTACCTTCATGGAGATAAGGGCTCTAAATTGATAACCCGGCTGATCCGACAAAAACAATCTAAAACATTTATAGAGACCATTAAGGATGATAAGGGGACACGAGTGACTACCACTCCGCTTATAGCAAACGCCTTTCAATCCTTTTATTCTTCCCTATATAATCTGGGTAGCTCGGAAGGAAGTTCTGGGTTGGCATCTCAGGAGAAGACTGGTAAAATAGGAAGATTCTTAGATTCCATTACGGTTCCTGGCCTTGCTGAGTTGGATTGTGGAGTGCTCTTGGCGCCTATCACTAAAGAGGAAGTTGAGAAAGTATTGCATTCAATACCATCTGGGAAGAGCCCGGGGCCCGAAGGTCTCCCTATTTCATTCTATAAAAAATTTAGTCAGCAACGGATACCGAAGTTTGTGGAGGTATGCAATTCTCTGATGGAGGGTGCTTCGTTACCTAAGAAAGCATTGGAAGCTTTTATAACTATCCTTCCTAAGGAGGGGAAGGATCCGGAATGCTGCGGGAGTTATGGGCCTATTTCGCTCTTAAATTGTGATGTGAAGTGGTGGGCAAAAATTCTGTCTCTCCGCATTCAACCCTTATTGCCTAAACTCATAAATGAAGAGCAGGTGGGATTTGTGAAGGGACGGGAAGGTAGGCACAATGTTAGTAGGGTATTGCATGCTATTTGTCAAGTGGGGCGCCGGGGGCACTCTATGGTCCTTCTTGGTACGGATGCAGAGAAAGCATTTGATAGGGTCTGTTGGGAGTACATGAGAGCTACCTTACTTAAGTTTAATTTTCCTCCTTTGTTTATTGATGCCATATTTTCTCTGTATGCTTCCCCGTCTGCTAGAATTCAAGTGAATGGGTCTTTATCAGACTATTTTTCAATAACAAATTGAACTCGCCAAGGTTGCCCTTTGTCTCCGTCTCTGTTTTGTATGGTGATGGAGACATTACTTGCGAAATTGCGTCAAACCGTTGATATTGAAGGACTGCGGATGGGGAATTATACTCATAAATTAGCAGCATTCGCAGATGATTTGCTATTGATGGTTACGAATCCACTGGTAGCCTTTCCACAGATAATAGATGTCTTTACTGAATTTGGAGAGATTTCTCATTTTAAAATTAATTATGACAAGTCGGAGGCTTTAGGTGTTAATGTACCGGTTGCTCAGCTCTCGGTTCTGAAATCTATTTCTCCTTTTAAATGGCCCTCGCATGCTATTAAATACTTGGGGATAATGATTTCAGCTGATGTATCCCAGCTTTTCGCACTTAATTTTAAACCTCTTCTCTCCAAAATTCATAAATTTATCTCCCAATTGAACATTCCGTATGTCTCTTGGATAGGATGTAAAAATTTACTTGCGACTTATGTGCTCCCACAGATCCTATACATGATGCAGAGTCTGCCTATTGAACTTCCAACTAGTTTTTTCAATAGTTATAAGAGTCTTTTTATTAAATTCTTGTGGAAAGGGAAACATTCCCGGTTGGCTTATCGGCTTCTTACATTTAAAAAGGCACAAGGAGGGATGGCATTACCGGATTTAAAGACATATTACGAAGCGGTCCAACTGTCTCGCTGGTCACAATTAGCTAACATGTCTATGGGGGCTCTTCATCTGGACATGGAAAGAGCGCTCCTCTCGGAGGATTTAGCTCACTTGTTGTAGGTGAAGTTGCCGTTACCTTCACCGAAGGTTTTGATTAGTGTTCTGACTAGAGGAATGCTTAAGGTCTGTCAGAGATCGGGCGCTCTGGCCATGTCTAGTGATAATCTCTCTTCATTGGCCCCGCTGGCTGTACTGCCACATTTTGTTAATAAAGCGCAAAATGTTAGTTCTTCAATGTGGCAGATTCTTTAAACTTATAGGGTGGCTGAGATAATAGGCTCAACAGACTCACCTGATTTGGATGCTCTTATGGCACGACTTCAGGGAACTTCTCAAAGTCCTTCTCTTCCTAAGGTTGCGGTCTCTTTTCTACACCAATTTAATTTCAAATCGATATGCCGTAAATTTCTGTCAACTAATCCAGTCCCGTATCCTGACCCCACGTGGCTTGAAAATTATTCCCTTTTACCCAGTTCTCCAGCTAGGCCTTTGTCCAAGATACATTCTGGTCTCCTCCTACAACGGGCTCCATCTAAACCATACTTCCTTCGAGAGTGGGAAGATGAGCTAGGCTTTACTTTGTCGCAGACAGAGATTGACCTGATATTATCTCATTCTCATGGGTTCTCTAGGTGTGTGAGGTACCAGGAAAATTCGTATAAATTAGTGACAAGATGGTATCAGACACCCGCTTATCTTTATAGAATACATCTAGTTGGCACGGACGTTTGTTGGAGATGTGGCCTTGGGACGGGGACGCTCTCGCACATATGGTGTTTCTGCCCTGAAATTAAAAATTTCTGGATGGAGGTGGAAAAGGCTATAGGCAAGATTACAGGGAATAATATCCGGTTAACCCCGGAGCTGGTTTTGTTGTGGTTACCAGTGAAAGATTTTGTGCCCTCGAAAAATAACTTGATTACTTTCATGGTGTCCACTGCAAAACTTCTAATTCCTTTATATTGGAGGAAAGCAGACCCTCCTACGATAGAGGTCTGGTGGTCTAAAATGCATCAATTGTATAGACTTGAGGAGTTGGTTGGTTGGAACACTTTCACAAGGGACAGCTTTCTTAAGGTTTGGCAACCTTGGAAACAATATTTAGAACATCTGTCAAGTAGTGGGAGAAGGGGGACCGTAGTCCCCTCCTAAAGGAATGGATAGGGGTATGCATATTCCAGGAGACCCTTTCTAGGTTAAGTAAATAGTACCTAAGGGATTGGTGAATAAATAATTTCTATTCTATAGTACTTTATTTTTCTTTTGATAGACGTGTTCTGGGACGTTGCAAGGTGCTGATATTCAATGTTTCCCGCCACCAGGGAGACTGTCTTTTTTTATTGTACTTACCCTTATGTGGTATTATTATTTTCCTTTCTTCCTTTTGTGTTCTTCCATCATTTCATTGGGTCACCGGTAATTGATCTTTATTCGGTGGTTTACATTTTCTAGATGTAATATTATGGAGGGGGACCCACTGGTCCATTCTCTGGTTTGCAGGTCTTTGAATTTTCTTTATACTGTATTTTTATGCTGATATGTAGGGGACTATCCCAATAGCTCTTAGACGAGATAACCAATCTTATTTGATTTCTGTAGACCTACTGCATTGTATGATTGTTAATACGATGGATGTAAGTTTGTCTTTTTCTATATGTTAAAAACATTAATAAAAGAGAATTTATAAAAAAAAATAAAAAAAAATAAAAGTTAAAAAGTTACACATATTTGGTATTGCCGCGTCCGTAACGACCCGACTATAAAGATATTACATTACTTAACCCGCACGGTGAACGCCATAAAAAATTAAATAAAAAACAACGGAAAAATTGCTATTTTATGTTAATCCGGACTTTAAAAAAATGTGATTAAAAAGTGATCAAAAAGTCGCATCTACTCCAAAATGGTACCAATAAAAACTACAAGTCTTCCCGCAAAAAATAAGCCCTCATACAACTGCATCGGCGAAAAAATAAAAACGTTACGGCTCTTCAAATATGGAGACACAAAAACAAATAATGTTGAAAAAAATGCGTTTTTACTGTGTAAAAGTAGTAAAACATACAAAAACTATACAAATTTGGTATTGTTGCAATCGTAACAACCCGCTGAATAAACTTATTGTGTTATTTATACCACACGGTGAACGGCGTAGATTTAGGATGCAAAAAAGAGAGGCGAAATTTCAGGTTTTTTTTCTATTCCCCCCAAAAACTGTTATTAATAGTTAATCAATAAATAATATGCACCTCAAAATGGTGCTATTAAAAAATACAACTTGTCCCGCAAAAAAACAAGACCTTACACAGCTATGTCGGTGCAAAAATAAAAAAGTTATAGCTCTTGGAATGTGACGATGGAAAAACTTAAAAAATCGCCTGGTCATTAAGGTCTAAAATAGGCTGGTCATTAAGGGGTTAATAAGGTTGAAGTGGCTATCAAAGGTAGAAAGTGTTTTTTGTTCAGTATTTTTAACTCTGCGTTTTCATTGTTGTCTATTATAGCACGTTATTTCAGATCCTATTTTTCCCATTTCATTCCTTCCTGCCTCTTTCAGTAAATTTGTCAATAATTTTATTTTTATAAAAACACAAACAGAAAAAATGGGACATAAAGATCATCAAAACCACAAAAAAGGCCATACTCACTAGGTAGGTGGGTGGGTGAAAACCCGTTCCCATCAGGACGCATTTGTGGTTTTGATGAATTTTATTTTTATGTTTATGGTATTCATTATCATTGCTACATATACGACTGGCTCGTATAAATTGTCCTTTGGTGATGCCTTTGAACATTTGGGGTGCATGTTCCATTGAAGTAGTCCAACGAATCTACGACATAGTCCAAACGGTCCAGCGGAACCCGCAAAACAATAAAATTAAGTTTGTAATGTGGAAAATAAACACTTTATACTCACCTACACCAGACTCCGGTCTTCTCCCCTGCGTTGCAATAGAAACTAGAGGTTAATGAAAAATAATTACTTTAGGGCATGATTACACGGCGCTCAGAAAAAACGACGTGTTAACGTGTCAAATACAAAAGCGTTTCTTGTGAAGCGCTTTTGAAAATACAGGTGTTTTTGACGTGTTTTTAGCACGTTTTTAAAATTGTTTTGTGCACATCTTTTGGCGCATAATTAGGACTCCCACTGACTATGGGAACATTTGGACCGTTTTACGCACAAAAGAATTGACCCGACGCTTCTTTTTTAAAACCGCTTATGTAAAAACAAAGCGTGTTGTATGTACTAATGGCTCACTTCCCCATTCATGTAAATTGGAAGCTTAATCAAGCTTTTTTTTAAAGGCATTTTGTGTGTGATTTTCGTCACTTTTTTAATTAGGACTCCCATTGACTATGGAAACATTTGGCGCGTTTTACGTGCCAAAGAATTGCCCCGATGCTTCTTTTCCGCAACGCGCTGTTCCATTGATGTAAATGGGAAGCTTAATCAAGCGTTTGTTTTTTTTACACGTTTTTCGGTGTGTCAAACCTGTCAACTGTAAAGTGATTTACCACAGGGTCTTCCCTCTTGATTCTCCATTCTTAGCCTTTCGGTGTGTCCTATAGCTGCTGCCAGCGACCATTGCACAGTCACTTAAAAAATGGAGACAATGCTTGGCAATTTAAAGACCCTTCTTCCTGGCTTGTAGCTAAAAATGGGGATGGGGAGGTGATTCTCCCTCCCACATTTACAGCAGCTGTGAGTCAGGTTGCTTTGCCTTATTACCTTCCTGTAATTCTGGGAGATGCTCTCTCTGGTGGCCAATATAACAAAACATGTCAAATTATTTAATATTTAATGCTTCCCATCTTGTAGAATAAAAAAAAATACACCTAAAAAATATAATAAAATAAGTAACTTGCTTTAAAAACTGAACAAAACAGATTTACAGGACCGATTCCTCATAAATTCATGCTGATTGGAGTTATACCTTTTATTCTCATTTAGATACTCCAGGATAGCATCTCTTAGGAAACCTTAAAAGATTTTACCCACAACAAATGTTAAAGTTATGGGCCTATACATTCTGGGGTCACTTTTTAAATATAGGAATGATATTTGCTATGCGCGAGTCCTGTGAAACAGATCCAGTCATTATAGAATCCTTAAATAGCATAAATAATGGTATGTCTATAACGGTAATTAATTTCCGTAAAAGTATATGCCATCTGGACCCCATTGATGGTAACACAATTTCCTCATTGAGGTGGAAAGCAGAGACCGCTTTGGGAGGAGAGAAGGAGGTACTGGACAATAGGCCCACTTTGTCTTGATGAAGAATAAAAAAAAAAGGAGAGCGACAGGAAAGATCCGCCAGCTGGATACACATCTAATGGAGGTCACCGCGACTAGAAAGTGGGAGAATGAAGCAACCAAGACAGGGACCAGTGAACCAGCCCTGACAGATGTAAAGACTAATTCAGAGACGGTGGTGACTTGTCTCCGCTGGACAGGATGTCCACTTGCAAGGGTTTGGAGGGGAATTGGGAGAATTGAATTGCCTCCATGGCTGTGAACATTCTGCCCAGGACAATCCATGTAGGAAGAAGTATCATCCAGCACATCCTTGTATAAAATAGAATACTTTATTGACAACTCTTTAAAAGGTATAGAGGAAGCAAAGGCATGGTCTTCTAAAGCTTACTCATTCGAACACAACTGTTCGCAGTCATAGTCGTATGAAAGGTTTGAAACCTGTAAACGTTAGAAGACCGAATTATTCCTTTGCTTCTATACCTTTTTAAAGGAGTTGCCAATAAAGGATTCTCTTTTATACAAGGAGGTGCTGTTCTTGTTGGTGTTCTAGTCCTTCAGACTATGGAATACACGGAAATAAGCTTGTGTTCCAAGTGTAATCTGTGAAGGTAAAAGAAAAGTATCATCCAGCACCTCCTTGTATAAAATAGAATCCTTTATTGACAACGCTTTAAAAAGGTATAGAGGAAGCAAAGGCATGGTCTTCTAAAGCTTACTCATTTAGAACACAACTTTTCGCAGTCATAGTCGTATGATATGTTTGAAACCTGTAAACGTTAGAAGACCATTCCTTTGCTTCTATACCTTTTAAAGGAGTTGCCAATAAAGGATTCTCTTTTATACAAGGAGGTGCTGGATGATACTTTTCTTTTACCTTCACAGATTACACTTGGAACACAAGCTTATTTCCGTGTATTCCATAGTCTGAAGGACTAGAACACCAACAAGAGTAGCGTGGTGAGCCTGTTTGCATGTATTCCTTTTTTACATTCTGTCTAGGACCCTCATGCAGAACTGGCATGAGAAGTGGCGTGGTTGACTGAGAGCCAGGACTCCTGATTGGAGGGCTAATCATTTGTTGTCGGAGACTCTCCTTGTATGTGTCAAATAGTAGTTCCAGGAAGAGATGCACTGGAAAGGTGAGAGGCAGGATTTGGAATTGCGGATGCAACCGAAGCAAGTCAGAGTCTTGATTGTGCTTCGCTAGGGTTTTTTGGCATTGGATGGGGCTTTTATGGGAATAACGTCCAAACGAGGATGGCCACAAACCCTCTGGGAAGAAAAAGTTCCACAATAGCTGCCACAACTTTGATGAAAATGCAGGGAGCCATGGATAACCGGAACGTAAGGGCAACATAGGGACGTTTAAGTACACATTCTGAATGAAAGAAACACGTCTGGTTCTATCGAAGCAATGACTGACCGAAGAGATACTAGATCTTACTAGTTTCGCACGTTGAACAATTTAGAGTAATAACCTGTGAACCTCTCTGGAGAAGGTACTGGTATAATAACGTTTCGGTGTAGCAAAGCGCGCAAGGCCAGGGCAAAACCTGAAGCAGGGAGAGGGAGATTGGGGCTAAAAAGAAACAATCAGGGGGAATAACAGATAACTCCAAACTCTCTGACCAGGCGTCCACCAATTGGAAGAGTGACATATCCTGGAAGAGAAGGAGGTGGCATCCCCCCAAGTGGGTTACTTGGGTCGGAGTGCCCCTTCAGGCAGCACAAGGTTTTTTACCCCAGACTCTGGGGAGCAGCAACCATGTAAAGTATCGACCAGGATAAGGATGTCCATTATGTCTGACATTTTTAAAGATTGCTCCAAATCGGACTCAGAATCCAACACTGAGGGCGAATATTCACTAAAAGTAAAAAACCTCTCCGGGACAAGAGGCAATTTCCGAGGAGCGTGTTCTAGCATTTAATGGGGTCAGGTTAATAGGAAACATATCTGCCTTGTCGCGAATAGTGAGACATCCCATAGCCGTAAACATGGATTGCAAAATTCTGTTGATCTCCACAGATTTAGATAAGTGAACCACTGTAACCCTAGGTTCCTGGGTAGTGTGCACGTGAAGACCTTGCTGTGAACAGGAGCTGCAAGTGGGCACCCTGACCCTGTAGGAAATATGCGTCTGCATATAGAGCAGGAAAAGTGGGTAATTGAGGTGGCTGACCTTTTCTGGTGGGACCCCCCGTCTCTGGGTTGCTAGAGAAAAAAAAAACACCCACAAAGGGAAGAAAAGGTGTGTAATATATGAGTAAAATATAACATTTATTTATAACTCTCTAAAAACAGGGGTACAATCACCACTGTGAAAAAGCCCCACCGTGTGTATAAAAACGTATTAAATAATAAACACTGAGTTCTAATTCAATTGTGAACCTCCTATATCTCAGTGTTCAACAAGAATATCAATACGGAATCAGCATTTGAAAAATGGGCATAACAATAGTCTTGATCCTAATTCACACTAGAGTCCGTGATAACCGCACCGGAAGCTCCTAGTGTTAAGGTATACAAACAATGCTAGTGTTCCCAATGCTAAAAAATTCCTATTCACAACCGACCCTACGCGTTTCAATACTCATCATCAGGGGTCTATAGCTTGGTCACTCTGGCCGGGATGCCAGCGATATTTAGTTCAGCAGCAGGTATTCTGCTATACTCCACGGAAGCATGCTCGCATAGATGTCAGCGGCATGCTTCATTCTGGGACTCTAAGTTATTTAAAGCATCTGACTCCTCCCCCTGTCCTCGGCACCGCCAATCGAAACAGCCAATCACACTCACCAATCGAATTCGTGACACCTGTCCATGTGACTCCCGGCCATCAGCTGACAGCCAGGAACCAACATCGACCGCATCAAAAGCCGAACGCGCAGGCGCAGTAGAGGCCACAATAGAGTCGCCCATGCTGCCAGGAACTCACCACTGCAAAGAAGGAGTATATCGATATTTAAAGTTTGGGTAAGTGTTGCGGATCAGCTCAAAACCCGCAACTGGACTGCCATTGATAAACAACTACACTGATAATACATATTGTGTAGATGAATGAATGTCTACCCCACTATAAAGTGTCATTTGAACACCTACTGAATAAGGAACCATAGCCAGACTGCCCACATGATGATCATTGATAATTAAGAGACCACCTGTCATGACGACCATGTGGGTCTCTTGCTATCCTGAAGGGATAACTGGCCATGGAAATGCATGTTTAAATGAATGTTTAAATAAAACATGCATAGTTTGTCTGCTCATTTAAACCCCCTGGTTGTGTGCACGCCAATCTATAGATCCACTGGGCTTCCTTTCGTAGTATGAGGTTATCCCAGTCACCTCCCCGTTTGGGAGGCCTAATGAGTTCAATTGCTTGAAATTTAAGACATTCTGCACGACCCTGATGTGTAGCGTGTACATGTTTGGATATAGGAGTATCTCTAGAATTCGCAATGTCGCCAACATGTTCTCTGATCCGGCGCCGAAACTGCCGCACCGTTTTTCCCACATAATTCAGTGGACATGTTATCAGATATACCACCCCTGCTGTTTTACAATTGACAAAATCACGAATGTCATATTCCAATTGCGTAACGACACTCCTAAACTTGTCACCTTTTTGAATAAAATCACAAGCCTTGCACCTACCACATCTATGTGTGCCTGGTATTTGTCTGTCCAGCCATGTTCCTTTAGGTGCAATGGGATCAAAACAACTATGCATAACTCTGTCCCTGATGTTTTTCCCTCTCCGGAATGTGACTGAAGGCCATTGCGTAATCTGATCTATCAAATCTACATCAGTACTAAGAATACGCCAATACCTCTTCAGGATCTGCATAATTTCACATTGTTTAGAATCATAGAATCATTTAGTACTGATGTAGATTTGATAGATCAGATTACGCAATGGCCTTCAGTCACATTCCGGAGAGGGAAAAACATCAGGGACAGAGTTATGCATAGTTGTTTTGATCCCATTGCACCTAAAGGAACATGGCTGGACAGACAAATACCAGGCACACATAGATGTGGTAGGTGCAAGGCTTGTGATTTTATTCAAAAAGGTGACAAGTTTAGGAGTGTCGTTACGCAATTGGAATATGACATTCGTGATTTTGTCAATTGTAAAACAGCAGGGGTGGTATATCTGATAACATGTCCACTGAATTATGTGGGAAAAACGGTGCGGCAGTTTCGGCGCCGGATCAGAGAACATGTTGGCGACATTGCGAATTCTAGAGATACTCCTATATCCAAACATGTACACGCTACACATCAGGGTCGTGCAGAATGTCTTAAATTTCAAGCAATTGAACTCATTAGGCCTCCCAAACGGGGAGGTGACTGGGATAACCTCATACTACGAAAGGAAGCCCAGTGGATCTATAGATTGGCGTGCACACAACCAGGGGGTTTAAATGAGCAGACAAACTATGCATGTTTTATTTAAACATTCATTTAAACATGCATTTCCATGGCCAGTTATCCCTTCAGGATAGCAAGAGACCCACATGGTCGTCATGACAGGTGGTCTTTTAATTATCAATGATCATCATGTGGGCAGTCTGGCTATGGTTCCTTATTCAGTAGGTGTTCAAATGACACTTTATAGTGGGGTAAACATTCATTCATCTACACAATATGTATTATCAGTGTAGTTGTTTATCAATGGCAGTCCAGTTGCGGGTTTTGAGCTGATCCGCAACACTTACCCAAACTTTAAATATCGATATACTCTTTCTTTGCAGTGGTGAGTTCCTGGCAGCATGGGCGACTCGATTGTGGCCTCTACTGCGCCTGCGCGTTCGGCTTTTGATGCGGTCGATGTTGGTTCCTGGCTGTCAGCTGATGGCCGGGAGTCACATGGACAGGTGTCACGAATTCGATTGGTGAGTGTGATTGGCTGTTTCGATTGGCGGTGCCAAGGACAGGGGGAGGAGTCAGATGCTTTAAAGGAACAGTGTCATCACAATTTTTTTTTTAATATGTTAAAGATGTTAGTGCTTTATTAAAAACGTTTGGATTAATTTGTGTGTTTGTGTGTTACTTTTTCTTATTTTTACACTTTTTCTTCCCTATAGGGGCTGCCATTTTTTTTTCCATTTCTGTATGTGTCTGTGTCGATTAACGACACATACAGACATGGAATACGGCAGCCACAGTCCCATAGGGACTGCGAACGGGTCCCGTCTCATCCACTTCTGTGTACGCCGTCTGTGTGGGAACTGCGCATGCGCCGCTCCCACACAGTCCAATTTGAAATGCGCGCCGTCCGGCGCCATTTTCCTGTGGACCGGAAGTCGCGGCCGGGCAAGTAAGATTACTATTTCCGGTCGCGGCTTCCGGACTTGTGCACTTGGACCAGCGGCAGCAGACGGAGCGGACGGGCCGGAGGGAGCCGCGGCGGCAGGAGCAGGTAAGAGATTTCTATGTATGTTCGTGTTTGTTTACTACAGTATGTAAACCTACTACACTGTGTGTTAGCTCAAAAAATGGCGACACACAGTGTAGGAGGTTAGACCGTTCAAACCCCTCGTTTATCCCGGCACTAGCCAGGATAAAGGAGGGGGGGGATTCTCAGAGCTCACTAGAGCGAGTGCTTTTTTCCCAATTTTGCAGCAAAAAGCAATGTGGTTGCTTTACCACATGCAATGCTGCAATTTTGGGAATAGCTCCATCTAGTGACCAGCAATGGGAAATATTATAAATTAGAATGTAATTTATAATATTTCCTGACTCGTGAAAAAAATAAAAAAAATTTGAACAATGTTTAATCACCTACACACTAAATGTTTAATTTAAAAAAAAAAAAACATGTTTTGCTGGCAACACATTCCCTTTGAATAACTTAGAGTCCCAGAATGAAGCATGCCGCTGATATCTATGCGAGCATGCTTCCGTGGAGTACAGCAGAATACCTGCTGCTGAACTAAATATCGCTGGCATCCCAGCCAGAGTAACCAAGCTACAGACCCCTGATGATGAGTATTGAAACGCGTAGGGTCGGTTGTGAATAGGAATTTTTTAGCATTGGGAACACTAGCATTGTTTGTATACCTTAACACTAGGAGCTTCCGGTGCGGTTATCACGGACTCTAGTGTGAATTAGGGTCAAGACTATTGTTATGCCCATTTTTCAAATGCTGATTCCGTATTGATATTCTTGTTGAACACTGAGCTATAGGAGGTTCACAATTGAATTAGAACTCAGTGTTTATTATTTAATACGTTTTTATACACACCGTGGGGCTTTTTCACAGTGGTGATTGTACCGCTGTTTTTAGAGAGTTATAAATAAATGTTATATTTTACTCATATATTACACCAGTGAATCCTTTAAAATTGTTATGTTGTGGGAGCACAATTGAATATATCTTTGAAATACAGTGAATTATTTGAAGAAAAGGTGTGTAAATAAGTTTAGTGTAGTCGGGAGTATGAAGCGTAAGTGCGGTAGGGATGGTAGAATTTTTGTACTTACACACCCTGGTACTGCCTCGAAGCAACGCACCACGTTCTGGCAGGCGGTCAGAGATGAATCTTGCAGGGACCTCACCGTCTCAGCTACTTTAATCGGTTCCTCTGTCTTGCCCAGCCGTCGGTGATTAAGGGGGGACAGTATGACTTCCTTGACCTGCTCCCTTTTTTCGCTAGGGGGGGGCAGAGAGGCCTGACCCTCTCTGTTTCTCCCAAACTAAAAAGGAAAAAAAAAATAAAAGTAGGAGTTCATATTTTTTAGCGACAGTCTCCCAGTGGCAAGTCTATACTTATGATTCCTGTGTTCACCAATGATACGCAAAAAAAAAAAAAACACAAACTGTAAAGCGTACCTATTCTTTACATTTTTTCCCATTAATCTATTTTTTTTTCTTTAATTGAAACTTTAATTGTGCTAGAAAACGGTGTAGCTTGACATACAAAAAAAAAAGTGCTTATTTGGATGAGGGGCCAAGGCAAGCCCTGTCCAAATGGAGACGTTCCCCAGACCTATCCCCTTGCCGAAGCTTAGAAAAACCTATCTGTGCTCTGGTGCTTGCCACCCACACCATCCCCCTAGAGCTCCAGGAGGGACATTCATAAAAGCACTGCATTCTGAGAAATCCAAGTGACAAAGTATAAAAGTTAAAACACAGGGACATAAAAAAATATATATATAAAAAGTGCCTAGCACAGCCGGTCCAATCTAATGGCAGGATTCATCATATTAATGCTAAGCTAGAAGGCCAGACTAAAAATGCCTCTTTCTTAACAAGTCTCAACTATCCGATATGCAACAATTAAGGATGAGGAGGGCTAAAAGGAATCGAAGTGAAATCCGATAGTGGGCAAAGACATGCAAATCACACAAAAAAAAAACCCATCAATTTACTGTTTAACACATGTAGATGGGGTTTTAAAAACCCCATCTACATGTAGCAGAAAAAAAATAAAGCAGCAATCAGGACATGCTGTGTATTTTCAAATCCACAACATGCCCATTTTGCAATGTGAAAGGTGAAATCCGTGAAAAATAGGTGGCAGATTTTTTCCCGCCAAGTCTGAAGTTACCCTTAGGAATGTAAGTTCTTCAGAGTTTTTAGTCTAATGAGGGATCATATTACAAAAAGCAAAGCTGCAAAGACACTGTGAGAAGAATGGGGACTGTCTGTACACATATACACAGGTCTTTTCTAAAGGAAAGCTATATTGCCTGCTGAACATATCTTTTAGCAAGTGTTAGACCATCTCATACCAGTGCTTAAAGGGAATGTGTTGTTAGCAAAACATGTATTTTTTTTTTTTAGTTAAACAATTAGTGTGTGGGTGATTAAACATTGTTCTAATTTTTATTTTTTTCACGAGTCAGGAAATATTATAAATTGGATTCTAATTTATAATATTTCCCATTGCTGGTCACTAGATGGAGCAATTCCCAAAATTGCAGCATTGCATGTGGTAAAGCAACCACATTGCTTTATGCTGCAAAATTGGGAAAAAATCCCTCGCTCTAGTGAGCTCTCAGAATCCCCCCCTCCTTTATCCTGGCTAGTGCCGGGAGAAACGAGGGGATTGAACGGTCTAACCTCCTACACTGTGTCGCCATTTTTTGAGCTAACACACAGTGTAGTAGGTTAACATACACTAGTAAACACACAGTAAAACACGAACATACATAGAAATCACTTACCTGCTCCAGTCGCCGCCGCTCCCTCCGGTCCGTCCGCTCCGTCTGCTGCCCCATGTGCACAAGTCCGGAATCCGCGACCGGAAATAGTAATCTTACTGTCCAGCCGCGACTTCCGGTCCACAGGAAAATTGGACTGTGTGGGAGCGGCGCATGTGCCGTTCCCACACAGACGGCGTACACCATAGTGGATGAAATGGGCCCCGTTCGCATTCCCTATGGGACTGGAGCTGCCGTATTCCATGTCTGTATGTGTCGTTAATCGACACATACAGAAATGGAAAAAAAAATGGCAGCCCCCATAGGGAAGAAAAAGTGTAAAAATAAAAAAAAAGTAACACACAAACACACAAATAAATACAAACGTTTTTAATAAAACACTAACATCAAACGGATATAAAAAAAAAAATTTTGGTGACACTGTTCCTTTAATTGAGGGCAGCACTAACATCCTAAATACTCTGCTGTGTTTGGGACCGAGGGGGATCTGTAAAGAGGCCGATAGGTCTCATATTTCATGGAGGAGCATGCGATTGATCACAGTACTGAGGCCGGCAGAACATGGGGGAGCTCACCTAGGACAATGAATAGAACTCACTGCTAGTTCACTAGAAGCTAGTGCAGAACTGTGGTATGGTGGAGAGGGTGCAGTCCTCAGTATATGAGAACATCATAGAAGGTAGTGCCTGCCAAATCTGGAGCGGAGCTGCTCCGTGCGGTGTGGGTAGCACAGTGGAGGGCGGGATATACTGTGCCAGCATGCGGACAGTAAACAGCAGAAAGAATGCCATTAGATATCTTTGGCTACGTTATCAAGTGGGAAGGAGGAAGATTCTTACCCTGACTTATTCTTGTGATGCTTCGCATGTATGTTTTTGGGAATAGGTTGCTTATATCCTGAGTAGAGATGAGCGAACTTATCAAAAGTTCGGTTCGGCTAGTTCGCCGAATTTCACAAAAAAGTTCGGTTCGGACCGAACTAGTTCTGACCGAACCTGTCACTTACGTGCGCCGAGCATGCTACTGTCCGGGGTGCTGATAGAGTTAATGGTCTGCACTAACTCTTTCAGCAACCTTCACAGTACATGCTCGGCGCGCGGAAAATACAATTTTAATAAATGTAATAAAAAAATAAAAATTATACGTTCGTACTTACTTTCCTCCTGTCCGGCCTCCAGCGATGACGTTTCATCCCTTTCACCGCTGCAGCCAATCACAGGCTGTAGTGGCGGTCACGCACGCCAGGATGACGCTTCATCCCACGTGACCGCCTCTGCAGCCAATCACAGGCTGCAGCGGCGACATGGATGAAACGTCATCGCTGGAGGCCGGACAGGAGGAAAGTAAGTATGAACGTATTATTATTTTTTTGGGCATGTATGTATGTTGTCATGTATGTATGTATGTTGGCATGTATGTATGTTGTCATGTATGTATATCTGTGCATGTATGTTGGCATGTATGTATATATGTGCATGTTTGTATGTATATTTGCATGTATATATTTGCATGTATGTATGTTTGCATGTATGTATTTTTGCATGTATGTTGTCATGTATGTATGTATGTATGTATGTATGTTGTCATGTATGTATGTATGTATATATGTGCATGTGTGTATGTATATTTGTATGTATGTTTGCATGAATGTATGTATGTTTGCATGTATGTGTGTTTGCATGAATGTATGTTTGCATGTATGTATGTATGCATGTTTGTATGTATATTTGCATGTGTGTATATATATATATGTATGTTGTCATGTATGTATGTATGTATGTATGTATGTTGTCATGTATGTATATATGTGCATGTATGTATATATGTGCATGTGTGTATGTATGTATGTATATTTGCATGTATATATTTGCATGTATGTTGTCATGTATGTATATATGTGCATGTATGTTTGCATGTATGTTGGCATGTATGTATACATGTGCATGTTTGTATGTATATTTGCATGTATATATGTTTGCATGTGTGTATGTATGTTTGCATGTATGTATGTATGTTTGCATGTATGTATGTTGTCATGTATGTTTGTATGTATGTTGTCATGTATGTATGTATATATGTGCATGTATGTATGTTTGCATGTTTTTATTTTTGCATGTATGTTTATATATATGTGCATGTATGTAATTATGTTTGCATGTATTTATGTTTGCATGTATATTTGTGCATGCTTGTATATATGTATGTATGTATCTTTGCATGTTTGTTTGTATGTATGTTTTCATGTGTGTGTGTGTGTGTGTATGCATGTATGTATGATAGTTTGCATGTATATATGTGTGTATGTTTGCATGTATGTATATTTGCATGTATATATGTGCATGCTTGTATGTATGTTTGTATATATGTATGTATGGCCATGTATGATACTGTCTGCTGGCGCCCTGTATCTAAGTCAACTTCACGGCAGGCTTCTATACATGGTATAACAGTCAGTATCACACATTAAACTGAATCTAAGCCTACGACATGTTTTATTTAATAATTTTTTTTCACAGGTTTGGTGTTTGGACTACGTCGGTTTCGAGGACTACTTAGATGACGTGTTTTTTTTCTACAATAAAATGGTTAATGAGGGTTGTGTTGGGGGTGCTTTATTTCAATAAAATATTTTATCTATATCTTTGTCTTTTTCTTTTCAAATTTTATTACTACCACTTTAGTAATGGCCGCTGTCTGAGTGACAACATCCATTACTAAGGCGAGGCTTAGTGTTAGCCGGTGCAGAGGCTAACACTAACCACCATTATTACCCCGGTACCCACCACCACCAGGGGTGCCGGGAAGAGCCAGGTACGATCCAGTACCCGACCATCTGTTGTGATGGTCGGGCTCTGGGGCGGCCGCAGGCTGGTATTATGAGGCTGGGAAGGGCCAAAAACAGTGGACCTTCCCACCCTTGTAATGCTAGGCTGCTGCTGCTGTGTTGTATCTGGCTGGTTATAAAAGTGGGGGGGACCCCACGTCATTTTTTTTAATTATTTATTTAAATTTTTTCTTTTTAAAAGACATGGGGTTCCACCCAATTTATCATAACCAGCCACATACAACACAGTGTTATTAGCCTGGGAATGGACAAAACCAGTGGCCCTTCCCACCAATGTAATGCCAGACTGCTGCGGCCTTGTATATGGCTGGTTATTAAAAATGTGGGGGACCCGTCTATTGCTAAATTTGTTAAATTCAAAAAAAAAAACGACGTGGGGGTCCCCCCCATTTTTATAACCAGCCCGATACAACACAGCAGCAGCAGCCTAGCATTACAAGGGTGGGAAGGTCCACTGTTTTTGGCCCTTCCCAGCCTCATAATACCAGCCTACGGCCGCCCCAGTACCCGACCATCACAACAGATGGTCGGGTACTGGATCGTACCAAGCTCTTCCCAGCACCCCTGGTGGTGGTGGGTACCGGGGTAATAATGGGTGGTTAGTGCTAGCCTCTGCACCGGCTAACACTAAGTACCGCCTTAATAATGGACGCTGTCAATCAGCCAACTACCATTATCTAGGCACTAATAAAGTTTAAAAAAAAACACAAAGACAATTCTTTTTTATTGAAATAAGAAATCCCCAACAAAACCCTCGTTAACCATTTTATTAAAATTTGAAAAAACGTAGATCTACGCAGTAGTCCAACGAATCGAAGATGTAGTCCAATCGGTACATCAAAATCTGCAACAACATAAAAAAACAGTTATCAATGTGAACAATAACAATACTTCTACTCACCTACACACATATATACACGCACACACAAACAAACAAACATACACAAACACACATATATACACAAACACAACAAGATATACACACACACACACACACACACACACACACACACACACATAAACCGACAAACACACATATACACGAACTCACACATATACAAACAAAAACACACATATCCAAACACACACACACACACACACACACACAGTTATACACACACATACACGAACACATATACACAAACACATATACAAACAAAAACACACATACCCAAACACACATATACACAAACACATATACACAAACACACCCATATATACACACAAACACACACCCATATACACAAACACACACATATACAAAAACACACACAAACATCTACACACAAACATATACACAAATACACCCATATATACACAAACATATACACAAACGCATATACACAAACACACCCATATATACACACACACACATATACACAAACACACATATAAAAACAAAAACAGACAAAGTCACATACCCAAACACATATATACACAAACACACACATACACAAACACGGTTTCTTTTAAATGCTGCTGGGGAACCCGCTCGATCCACTATATAAGGCTGCGCTACAGTGCAGCATTTAAAAGAAACAGGATCCTGACCTGTCCATAGAGTTTAAGGCAGCACAGAGTATTTCAGGAGATGAGCATGCAGATTCAGTGCTGCTGTGAACTCTGCTCTTACCATTACGTAGCTCTCAGTCTGTTACCTCTCCTCCACTCCTGTCCTCCAGAACACCTTCACATGATTGGCAAGTCACCACGTAATGGTAAGAGCAGAGTTCACAGCAGCACAGAGTATTTCAGGAGATGAGCGTGCAGATCTTGTGCGGGGTGGTGACTTGCCAATCATGTGAAGGTGTTATTGAGGACAGGAGTGGAGGAGAGGTAACAGACTGAGCTACGTAATGGTAAGAGCAGAGTTCACAGCAGCACTGAATCTGCAAGCTCCTCTCCTGAAATACTCTGTGCTGCTGTGAACTCTGTTCTTACCATTACGTAGCTCAGTCTGTTACATCTCCTCCACTCCTGTCCTCTATAACACGTTCACATGATTGGCAAGTCACCACCACGTACAAGATCCGCATGCTCATCTCCTGAAATACTCTGTGCTGCTGTGAACTCTGCTCTTACCATTACGTGGTGACTTGCCAATCATGTGAAGGTGTTCTTGAGGACAGGAGTGGAGGAGAGGTAACAGACTGAGAGCTACGTAATGGTAAGAGCAGAGTTCACAGCAGCACTGAATCTGCACGCTCATCTCCTGAAATACTCTGTGCTGCCTTAAACTCTGTGGACAGGTCAGGATCCTGTTTCTTTTAAAAGCTGCACTGTAGCGTAGCCTTATATAGTGGATCGAGCGGGTTCCCTAGCAGCATTTAAAATAAACAGGATCCTGACCTGTCCACAGAGCTTAAGGCAGCACAGAGTATTTCAGGAGATGAGCACGGGCAGCCGTTCGTTTTTCCGAGCCGTGCTCCCATTATGCACACGACCGTAAAAACACCCGTTATTGCGGGTCGGAATTACGACCCGCAATAACGGGCTCATAGACTTCTGTTACCCACGGGTACCTTTCCGTTTTCTCACGGGAAGGTGCCCGTGCCGTTAAAAAAATAGAACATGTTCTATTTTTCTATTTTACGGGCCGTGCTGCTATAATTATAATGACAGCACGGTTCGCAAAAGCGGCCGGCTGCCCGTGGCCGGCCGGCCGTGCTCGTAGTTACGAGTCGTAATTACGAGCACGGCCCGTAAAATAAAAAAATAGAACATGTTCTATCTTTTTAACGGCACGGGCACCTTCCCGTGAGAAAACGGGAAGGTACCCGTGGCTAACAGAAGTCTATGGGCCCGCTATTTTGGGTCGTAATTACGACCCGTGATAACGGGTGTTTTTATGGTCGTGTGCATGAGGCCCCGTAATGACGGGTGGCTACATGTGTGCACCCGTCATTACGGCAGCGTTGCTAGGCGACGTCAGTAAGGGTATGTGCACACACACTAATTACGTCCGTAACTGACGGACGTATTTCGGCCGCAAGTACCGGACCGAACACACTGCAGGGAGCCGGGCTCCTAGCATCATACTTATGTACGATGCTAGGAGTCCCTGCCTCTCCGTGGAACTACTGTCCCGTGCTGAAAACATGATTACAGTACGGGACAGTTGTCCTGCAGAGAGGCAGGGACTCCTAGCATCGTACATAACTATGATGCTAGGAGCCCGGCTCCCTGCACTGTGTTCGGTCCGGTACTTGCGGCCGAATTACGTCCGTCAATTACGGACGTAATTAGTGTGTGTGCACATACCCTAAATAGTCACTGTTCAGGGTGCTGAAAGAGTTAACTGATCGGCAGTAACTGTTTCAGTACCCTGGACAGTGACTACCGATCACAGTACCTGTAAAAAAAAAAGACGTTCATACTTACCGGGAACTCCCTGCTTCCTCCAGTCCGGTCTCCTGGCCGTTGCCTTGGTGACGCGTCCCTCTCGACATCCCTTGATGACGAAGCAGCCCATGTGAGCGCTGCAGCCAATCACAGGCTGCCGCGGCCTCTGCAGCCAATCACAGGCTGCAGAGGCCTCTGCAGCCAATCACAGGCTGCCGCGTCAGAAAAGGTCGGACTGGAGGAAGAAGAGGGACTCGTCACCAAGACAACGACCTGGTACGTATGAAATGCTTTTTATTTTATTTTTAATCAGCAGCCTCTTTTCTCTATCAGTGATTGATAGAGACAAGTGGCTGCCGATTTGTATAATGTTTTTGACCGGGTTCGGTCAAAACGGGTTCGGCCGAACCCGGTGAAGTTCGGATTCGCTGCGAACCGAACTTTTCCGGAAGTTCGGACCGAAACCGGGTTCGGTTGTCCCGGTTCGCTCATCTCTAATCCTGAGATGATAAATTTGCCATCTGACAGAGTGAATAAATATGTGGAAGGGATGCAAAATAAGGTTGAGCACATTATTGGTATATATTGGGGTGTTACTCGATCGGGAGATGGACACTGTGGAACCCTTTTATAGAGATATATTGGGATAGTTCAGCAAATATGTTCAAAATACACTCTTTGGTGGGACAACGATATTGATGGACATATAGTAAATTATGGTTTAAGATGTAATTTATTGCATTTAATAACTAGGTACTCTGAATAATAAATTGAATGCAACTGTGTGGACAGTGAATATATATATATATATATATATATATATATATATATATATAAAGAATGCATGGAGTTGCAAGCTGGTTAGCAGAAAGTGTGAGCAAAACCATTATTGTGTGCAGTGATTTGCCACAACGGTTTCCATGCTTATCAATTCGCCATGATTTATGGGGTTTAGCAAAGTGGCATTGCAAAGAATAAAATAGATTGCAGTAGGGTAGTATGAATTTGTTTTCACAGAATCATATGAATCTATAGTCTGTCTGCAGTAGAGTAAGAGTGTACAAGGTCTTATTGCGGTGGACTTTTTCTGCTAAAAACGCAGTTTCTTTTCAGACGATAAAATATAATGTGTAACTAACGAAAAGAGCAGTGGAAGGAGGAAATATTTTATATTGCATTTTAATGTAAAACATGCTGACTGCTTTAGAATAGGTATGCTATGTGTATAAATGCAGGTGTCTCTAATGTGTATTCAATGAGAGACCAGAGCACGTCTCAGCAATGACCCGGGGTCGGGTAAGATACGGATTGGCGTGCAACGTAGAGATTTTTATGAGAGCTTTTTACTTTGTCACTGAGTATATGGAATAAAGTACCAAAAGATTTTATCCAACGCTGCAGTCTGTGCTACAGTGAAGGAAATAAGTATTTGATCCCTTGCTGATTTTGTAAGTTTGGCCACTGTCAAAGTCATGAACAGTCTAGAATTTTTAGGCTAGGTTAATTTTAACAATGAGAGATAGATTATATAAAAAAAACAACAGAAAATCACATAGTCAAAATTATATATATTTATTTGCATTGTGCACAGAGAAATAAGTATTTGATCCCCTACCAACCATTGAGAGTTCAGCCTCCTCCAGACCAGTTACATGCTCCAAATCAACTTGGTGCCTGCATTAAAGACAGCTGTCTTAAATGGTCACCTGTATAAAAGACTCCTGTCCACAGACTCAATTAATCAGTCTGACTCTAACCTCTACAACATGGGCAAGACCAAAGAGCTTTCTAAGGATGTCAGGGACAAGATCATAGACCTGCACAAGGCTGGAGTGGGCTACAAAACCATAAGTAAGACGCTGGGTGAGAAGGAGACAACTGTTGGTGCAATAGTAAGAAAATGGAAGACATACAAAATGACTGTCAATCGACATCGATCTGGGGCTCCATGCAAAATCTCACCTCGTGGGGTATCCTTGATCCTGAGGAAGGTGAGAGCTCAGCCGAAAACTACACGGGGGGAACTTGTTAATGATCTCAAGGCAGCTGGGACCACAGTCACCAAGAAAACCATTGGTAACACATTACGCCGTAATGGATTAAAATCCTGCAGTGCCCGCAAGGTCCCCCTGCTCAAGAAGGCACATGTACAGGCCCGTCTGAAGTTTGCAAATGAACATCTGGATGATTCTGAGAGTGATTGGGAGAAGGTGCTGTGGTCAGATGAGACTAAAATTGAGCTCTTTGGCATTAACTCAACTCGCCGTGTTTGGAGGAAGAGAAATGCTGCCTATGACCCAAAGAACACCGTCCCCACTGTCAAGCATGGAGGTGGAAACATTATGTTTTGGGGGTGTTTCTCTGCTAAGGGCACAGGACTACTTCACCGCCTCAATGGGAGAATGGATGGAGCCATGTACCGTCAAATCCTGAGTGACAACCTCCTTCCCTCCACCAGGACATTAAAATTGGCTCGTGGCTGGGTCTTCCAGCACGACAATGACCCAAAACATACAGCCAAGGCAACAAAGGAGTAGCTCAAAAAGAAGCACATTAAGGTCATGGAGTGGCCTAGCCAGTCTCCAGACCTTAATCCCATCGAAAACCTATGGAGGGAGCTGAAGATCCGAGTTGCCAAACGACAGCCTCGAAATCTTAATGATTTACAGATGATCTGCAAAGAGGAGTGGGCCAAAATTCCATCTAACATGTGTGCAAACCTCATCATGAACTACAGAAAAACGTCTGACTGCTGTGCTTGCCAACAAGGCTTTTGCCACCAAGTATTATGTCTTGTTTGCCAAAGGGATCAAATACTTATTTCTCTGTGCACAATGCAAATAAATATATATAATTTTGACAATGTGATTTTCTTTTTTTTTTTTATATATAATCTATCTCTCACTGGTAAAATTAACCTAGCCTAAAAATTCTAGACTGTTCATGTCTTTGACAGTGGGCAAACTTACAAAATCAGCAAGGGATCAAATACTTATTTCCTTCACTGTATGTTTGTCTGCTTTTATCCTCTGCAGAACCACTTTATATAAAGGCTGGGAGACAATGCACTAGAAAAATCAAGTGTGTTCTGATCTACATCTACATCTAACCTCCCTGATATTGGGGATGGTGAGGAACTTTGCGTCTGCCCTTTCTGGAGCGGAGCTCAGGAAAAAGCGACAATTAGACAGAGCCTGTAGAGAAGGAAAACCGCTGACACACATCATACAGGTGACATTGTGGTCAGAAATACAATTATTAGTACCAACATAATGGCTTATTTTGATAATTCACCTAAAATGATGGGTACACTTGAACCCCTTGCTGCTGCAGCCAGTTTTGGCCTTCCTGACAGAGCCTTATTATTTTAAGCTGACATGTTTCACTTTATGGTTATAACTTTGCAGTGCTTCTACTTATGCAAGCGATTTGGCTTGTTTTGTCGTGACATATTGTACTTTGTTAGTAAAAATTAGTCGCTATAGTCAGTGCTTATTTGTAAAAAACACCACAATGTTGGGAAAATTTGGAAAAATTAGCATTTTTCTAAATGTTAATTTATCTGCTTGTAAGACAGATAGTTTTCCCACCAAAATAGTTGCTAAATACAATTTCCCATATGTCTACTTTATGTTGGCAGAATTTTTTGAACGTCCTTTTATTTTTCTAGGACGTTAAAAGACTTAGAACTTTAGCAGCAATTTTTTACATTTTCCAAAATATTTATTATTTTTAGGGACCACTTGAGTTTTAAATTGGCTTTGAGGGGTCTATATGTCAGAATCCCCCTATAAATCAGCCCATTTTAAAAAATGCACTCCTCCAAGCATTCAAAACAACATTTTGGAAATTTCTGTACTGTTTTGCAGATATTCAATAAAAAAAAAATGTCTTCATCTTGTGGATTTTGTGGCCTCCCTTTTTATTAGGATGTTTTCTAGGCACCACTACAGGTTTGCAGAGGCCTTGAGGTGCCCAAAAAAAAAAACACCCCCAAAAGACCCCATTTTGGAAACTACACCCCCTAGGAATTCATCTAGGGTGCTGTGAGCATTTTGACCAAAGGTCTTTCATACACTTTATTAGAATTGCGCAGTGAAAATGAAAAACTAAGTTTTTTAATTTCCACAAGGAATAAAGGAGAAAAAGCTCCCCAACATTTGTAAAGCAATTTCTCTAGAGTATGACAACACCCCATATGTGGTCATGTACTGCGGTTTGGACATATGGCAGGGCTCAGTAAGGAAGATTTTGATGGATTGGTTTTTGGATGCCATGTCACATTTGCAGAGCCCCTGATGTACAATACAGTGGAAACACCTGAAAAATAACTATTTGGGAAACTACACCCCTTAAGGAATTCATCTAGGGGTATAGTGAGCATTTTGACCCCACGTTTTTATTTTTATGGAGGTTATTAGAATTGAGCTGTGAAAATAAAAACATATTTTGTCCAAGATCTTTTAGCTTAAAATGATTGCAGAGTGAAAAGTTCTTTTTTTCCATAGATATGCCATATCTTTCTTTTACATTTTCTTTGATCAACCCCTTAAGGACACAGCCGATTTTTTTCAAATCTGACATGTGTTACTTTATGTGGTAATAAGTTTGAAATGCTTTTACCTATCCAAAAGATTTTGAGATAGTTTTCTCGTGATATATTGTAATTTGTGTTGCTGAAAAAAATTTGGTCGATAAATTTAGTATTTATTTGTGAACGACACCAAATTTTGAGAAAACTTGCAAAAAATAGCATTTTTCTAAATGTAAACTTATCTGCTTGTAAAACAGATAGTAATACCACACAAAATAGTTACTAGTTAACAATTCCCATATGTCTACTTTATGTTTGCATCGTTTTTTGAACGTCCTTTTATTTTCCTAGGACGTTACAAGGTGTAGAACTTTAGCAGCAATTTCTCACATTTTCAAGAAAATTTCAAAAGGCTATTTTTTCAGGGACCAGTTCATTTTTGAAGTGGCTTTGTACTACATTTTTTCAGATTCTGCAGTTTTTAGAAATATCCCACATGCGGCCCTAGTGTGGTAATGTACTAAAACACCGGCCTCAGAAGCAAAAGGAGCACCTAGAGGATTTTGGGGCCTCCTTTTTAAAAAAAAAATATATATATTTTAGGCACCATGTCAGGTTTGAAGAGGTCTTGTGGTGCCAAAACATTGGAAACCCCACAAAAGTGACACCATTTTGGAAACGACACCCCTCAAGAAATGTGTCATGGGGTATAGTTACCATTTTGACCCCACAGGTTTTTTGCTAAACTTATTGGAATTAGTCTGTAAAAATGAAAGTTTTAATATTTACAAGGAATAAAGGAGAAAAAGCACCCCGACATTTGTAAAGCAAATTCTCACGATTACGGCAATACCCCATATGTGGTAATAAACTGCTGTTTGGACCCACGGCATGGCTCAGAAGGGAAGGAGTGCCATTTGGATTTTGGAGCGCAGATTTTGCGGAGATGGTTTTCAGTGCCATGTCGCGTTTGCAACGCCGTGGAGGGACCAAAACAGTGGATACCCCCCAAAAGTGACCCCATTTTGGAAACTACACCCCAAGGAATTTTTCTAGGGGTATAGTTAGCATTTTGAAGCTGCAGGTTTTTTGCGGAATTTATTGGAATTAGGCTATGAAATTGAAAATCTATTTTTTTTCTAATAAAATGTAGTTTTAGCTCAGATTTTTTCATTTTCACAATAAAGGAGAAAAAGCACCACAACATTTGTAAAGCAATTTCTCCCGAGTACAGCAATACCCCTTATGTGGTAATAAACTGCTGTTTGGACACACAGCAGGGCTTAGAAAGGAAGGAGCACCATTTTACTTTTGGAGCTCAAGTTTGTGGCACCATGTCACATTTGCAAAGACATTGAGGGGCCAAAACAGTGCAAACCCCGCAAAAGTGACCCCATTTGGGAAACTACACGCCTCATGGAATTTATCTAGCGGCATAGTGCGCATTTTAACCCCACAGTTTTTTTGGCGGAATTTATTGAAATTAGGCAGTGACAATTAAAATCTAAATTTATCCACTAAAATGTTGAATTTTTTTCATTTTCACAAACAATAAAAGGAGAAGCAGCCCAACATTTGTAAAGCGATTTTTGCGAGTATAGCAATACCCCATATGTGGTCATAAACTGCTGGGTTCAGAATGGCAGGAGCACTACTTGGCATGCAGATTTTGCTCGATTGATTTCTCTGCACCATGTCACATTTGCAGAGCCCCTGAGGTACCACTACAGTAGAAACCCCTGAGAAGTGACTCCATTTAGAAACTACACCCCTCAGGGCATTCATCTAGGGGTGTAGTGAGCATTTTGATCCCACAGGTGTTTCATAGATTTTATTAGAATTAGGCAGTGAAAATGAAATAAATTTTTTCCAAAAATACACTACCATTCAAAAGTTTAGGGTCACTTAGAAATTTCCTTATTTTTAAAGAAAAGCAGTTTTTTTCAATGAAGATAACATTAAATTAATCAGAAATACACTCTATACATTGCTAATGTGGTAAATGACTATTCTAGCAGCAAACGTCTGGTTTTTAATGCAATATCTACATAGGTGTATAGAGGTCCATTTCCAGCAACCATCACTCCAGTGTTCTAATGGTACATTGTGTTTGCTAACTGTGTTAGAAGGCTAATGGATGATTAGAAAACACTTGAAAACCCTTGTGCAATTATGTTAGCACCGCTGTAAACAGTTTTGCTGTTTAGAGGAGCTATAAAACTGACCTTCCTTTGAGCTAGTTGAGAATCTGGAGCATTACATTTGTGGGCTCGATTAAACTCTCCAAATGGCTAGAAAAAGAGAGCTTTCATGTGAAACTCGACAGTCTATTCTTGTTCTTCGAAATGAAGGCCATTCCATGTGAGAAATTGCCAAGAATCTGAAGATTTCCTACAACGGTGTGTACTACTCCCTTCAGAGGACAGCACAAACAGGCTCTAACCAGAGTAGAACGAGAAGTGGGAGGCCCCGCTGCACAACTAAGCAACAAGACAAGTACATTAGTCTCTAGTTTGAGAAATAGACGCCTCACAGGTCCTCAACTGGCAGCTTCATTAAATAGTACCCGCAAAACGCCAGTGTCAACGTCTACAGTGAAGAGGCGACTCCGGGATGCTGGCCTTCAGGGCAGAGTGGCAAAGAAAAAGCCATATCGGAGACTGGCTAATAAAAGGAAAAGATTAATATGGGCAAAAGCACACAGACATTGGACAGAGGAAGATTGGAAAAAAGTGTTATGGACAGACGAATTGAAGTTTGAGGTGTTTGGATCACACAGAAGAACATTTTGTGAGGCGCAGAACAACTGAAAAGATTCTGGAAGAGTGCCTGACGTCAAGCATGGTGGAGGTAATGTGATGTCTGGGGCTGCTTTGGTGCTGGTAAAGTGGGAGATTTGTACAAGGTAAAAGGGATTTTCAATAAGGAAGGCTATCACTCCATTTTGCAACGCCATGCCATACCCTGTGGACAGCGCTTGATTGTCCTGTTGTAGGATGAAATTGGCTCCAATGACCCAAAGCACACCTCCAAATTATGCAAGAACTATTTAGGGAAGAAGCAGGCAGCTGGTATTCTATCTGTAATGGAGAGGCCAGCGCAGTCACCAGATCTCAACCCCAAAGAGCTGTTGTGGGAGCAGCTTGACCGTATGGTACGCAAGGAGTGCCCATCAAGCCAATCCAACTTGTGGGAGGGGCTCCTGGAAGCATGGGGTGAAATTTCTCCCGATTACCTCAGCAAATTAACAGCTAGAATGCCAAAGGTCTGCAATGCTGTAATTGCTTCAAATGGAGCATTCTTTGACAAAAGCAAAGTTTGAAGGAGAAAACTATTATTTCAAATAAAAAAATCATTATTTCTAACCTGGCCAATGTCTTGACTATATTTTATAGCCATTTTGCAACTCATTTGATAAATAGAAGTGTGCGCTTTCATGGAAAACACAAAATTGTCTGGGTGACCCCAAACTTTTGAACGGTAGTGTATATAGTTTTTGCTACCAATTTTTTATTTTCACATGGGGTAATAGGAGAAAAAAAATCATCATCACACAATTTGTTACCAAATTTCTCCTGAGTACAGCAGTACCCCATGTGTGGCCCTAAACGGCTGATTGGGCACATGACAGATCAAAATGGAAGGAGCACCATTTGGCTTTTAGAGAGCAGATTTTGCTGGACTGGTGTACGGGCGCGATGTCGCATTTGCAGAGCTCCCTTACATACCAGAGTAGAGTGGAAAACCCTGAGAAGTGACGCCATTTTGTAAACTACACCTATCATTTGCCTGGATATATAACAGAGCTTAGGAGTAAAAGAGCAAATGCGCATGGGAGGTCTCTTTTGGGGATTTTTACAGAATTTGCCCACAATGTCAGGGCTTTGGGGTCAAATAGTAAAACAGACCCCCAGCTAGTGACCCCCGTTTTGGAAACTGCACCCCTCAAGCCATTTTGTTTTTAAGCGGTATAGTGAGCATTTTGACCCCACAGTATTTTTTATTTTTTTTTTGTATTAGAAATGATTGCTCAGTGGATGGTGCAAAGTGAAAATTGCAATTTTCCACAGGTATATGCCATTTTAGTGCACAATATGTTTTGCCCAGTTCGTGCCATTGAAGACAAATACCTCAAACTTAAGCAGCTTCTCCCGGTATGTCGATGCCATATATGTGGGCGTAAATGGCTGTTTGGGCACACTGTAGGGCTCAGAAGAGAGGGAGCGCCATTTGGCTTTTGGAGTGCAGATTTTGCTTAGTGATAATAGTTCTGTTTGGGTTATTGCTGATATTTTAAATTTTTTAATCCGATTTATTTACAGATTTTCAAGTACAAAAGAAAAGAACAGATACATACAAATCAATATATACTAAGTAATTACAGTATTGAACTAGTTCGATTATTCAAAATAATAGTATAAACAATGCAGCACACAAATCAGCACATAAGAGTAAATTGTTATCTTGGCAGCATGAGAAAATTCAATATCAATTATCAGAAGTAGGTAGAAAAAAAATGAGGTAAGAATACCCAAATAATAAAAATAACATAAGTTAGAAAGAAATTAAGAATGAAAGAGAGAAAGAAGGGGGTAAAGAAATGGAGAAGGGAACCGAAATGGGGGAAGCCATCCCAATATCAGACGTAAGTCACATCTATAATGTCCACGTACGTGTCAGAGGACCAATAAGGTTAATTTCAACCTAACCAAGTAGCTAAATGTGGGCCCGATTTAATGGAAGACCAGGCATGCTATAGGAGCATAATTCGAGCGGAGTGATCTCCATCTTCCGCCATCAATGTTTCCATTCTCTGTAGAAGATCCATCTCCACAACCCTTTCTTTTATTGTGGGGGGCTCAGTGGACTTCCAATGCCTGGGGATGACAGTTCGAGCCGCTGTCAGGGACCAGGAATCAGGGATAAGAGAGAAATCTGTGGAGTGGGCACCATAGGAGATCTCTCAACCAAGGCATAAATATCAAATGCAGTTTTCCAGAAAGTCTGAAGGACCGTGCATGACCACCAGATATATAGAATCGTTCCGGTCTCCATGCTGCAACGCCAACAAATATCAGACACATCAGGATACATTTTGTGTAGGATCAGAGGGCATCGCTACCACCTAGTCAGAATCTTGAAATTCTTTTCCTGAGCATGACATGCCATAGGCATTTTATGTGTCAACAGAAAAATACGACCCCAGTCCGCAGTCGTCAAACTAACCCCTAGTTCACGTTCCTAGACACTAATGTATGCAGGAGTTTGACCCGCCGAGGCCTCCAATAGGAGGGAGTATATTGTAGATATGACGCAACATGGAGCTGTCGATTGTAGCAATATGGATTCAAAGGTGGTATTTGTGGACAGTTGAAGCCCCCCTGGTAGGGCAGATAGGAAGAATGCTGTTAGCTGAGCATATTCAAACCATGAAAAGGAGTCCTCCCAGGGCAGATCCCCCGCATCTCAGAAACGGAGGGTAGCCGTCTATCATCCGATAAGACCTGGCCTAATCGACGGTCGTCAGAGGAGGACCATACCAAGAAATTAGTTTTGTGTACAGCTCGTGGAAATTCCGGGTCGTCGAAAAGTGGGCTAAGAAGCCCAGGTCTACGCGATAGGCCCTTTCGAGCTAGAAGTCTATCCCAAAGAATGAGGACATGTTGGGGAAGTATTGGGAAAGTGGAAAGGGCCAGTCTACAATCTGTCAGAATCCAAGGTAATTGCGGTAATGGTCCGTTCTATTGAGACCCATTGTTTGTTCGATCTATTGTGAAACCAGTCTACAATTCGCATAAGAATAGTGGCCTGATGGTATAAAAGGATATCGGGAAGTCCCGCTCCCCCCTTCAATTTTGGACAAGACAAAACTTTCTTGTTGAGGCGTGGCCTCATATTGCCCCAAACAAATCTACTTAAGGCCCCTTGAACACTCTTAAAGAATGTCACTGGAATAAGAACAGGAACCGCCTGGAACAGGAATAAGAAGCGTGGTACTATATCCATTTTGATGACATTCATGCGACCGAACCAGAAAAGATGGCTGCGGTCATAGGAGTGTAGGTTCTTAAGGGTACGTTGACGTAGCGGGGGGAAATTTAGGGAATAGAAATCCGCTTCTCGTGATTGCCATTTGATTGAGAAGGATGATTTTAGGTTGTCTATTGGTACAATAGGTAAAGAAATGTTTAGGGCTTGTTTTTCTATAATTTACTTTAAAATTGCTCACTTGACCAAACCTCTCAAACTCCCATACGAGAACCGGAAAGGAAATAGAAGGGTTCGTAACAAAAAGAGTAAGAGGTCATCAGCGTATAGAGCCAGTTTATGATGTGTCTGTCCCATTCTAATCCCAGAAACATCTGGAGAATTACGTATTGCTGTTCTAGATGTTCCATCGTAATAACATAAAGCAGCGGAGATAGGGGACAACCCTGTCTGGTACCGTTTGCTATTGATAAGGAGGGAGAGAGCACACCATTAACCCTTACCCTAGCCGTAGGCTTCTGATATAGAGAAAGTATCCGTTCTAATATTTTGGGGCCAATCCCCAACTGACAAAGGGCAGAACGCAAGAACTCCCAGTGAACATGATCAAAAGCCTTCTCTATGTCTACTGATACCAAATACGTGGAGATCGATATTTTCCTGACATAAGATAAGATGGTCTTATTAGTGTGGTCTCGGGCCTCTCTACGTAGAACAAATCCTGCCTGATCAGAGTGTATAACCCGCAGAAGGAGAGGAGCTAACCTATTAGCTATAGCTTTTGAATAACATTTAACGTCCACATTTATCAATGAAATTAGTTGGAAGTTCGAACAAATAGAAGGATCTTTCCACGGCTTTGGGATGACAATGATAGTTGCCGTCAGAGTTTGTGGAGTGACAAGGGTCAAGGAAGATAAGGAGTAAAAGACCCTGCTCATAAATGGAAGGAGCGGAGTGAGAAAGGCCTTGTAGAAAGATGACGGGAATACATCTGGACCTGGGCTTTTACCAGCTGGAGAAGACTTAATAACTACATCTACTTCTGATTCCGAGAATTCCTCACTCAAGGAAGAGGTCTCGGTTGCATCTAAGGTCGGCAAGGCTGTGTCAGAAACATAGGAGTCTATTTTATGCTGGAGGTTAGGTGGTGACATATTTGCCAAGGGGCCACTAATATTGTATAGGGAATGATAGTATTCTCTAAAGATATTAATCTCCTCAGATTTATGTCTTGGTTCTCCAGATATGGTTTTGATCAAGGGGAATGATTGAGGAACTCTTGGATGAAGCGTCCGAGCTAGAGCTTTACCACATTTATTGGAATGTTCATATGAGTAGCGGCAACAGCGATCGAGATAAGAAGCATGTGCCTGATGAAGTAGATCCCTCAGTGAGTTTCAATCAACTCTACTAATGTCTGGGAGAGTTGGGTCTGCTTATGTTTTAATTTTAGGTCACGTATTTGAGACAGTAGACGTTTAATTATAAAGGCTTTTTCTTTTTTCATTCTTGCTCCCTGTTGTATAAAAGTGCCCCATATAACGCTCTTTAAATCTTCCCATTGAACTGGGAGAGGAGTAGTGTCTGAGACATGATGATCAAGAAAGTCAGCAATGGAGCGCTCGATAGCCACCTGACAAACTGAATCCCTTAAGAGATTCGGATTCAACCTCCACTGCCATTCTCTTGATATTG
Source organism: Rhinoderma darwinii (assembly GCF_050947455.1). Classification (NCBI taxonomy): domain Eukaryota; kingdom Metazoa; phylum Chordata; class Amphibia; order Anura; family Rhinodermatidae; genus Rhinoderma; species Rhinoderma darwinii. Next base: position 255,098,585 of record NC_134687.1, on the reverse strand, counting down.
TGTCTGGGAGAATAACGGAAAGACAGGCGCATGATCTGCCCAGATCATTGTGCCAATCTGGGACTCCGGGTTCCACGAGAGTAAATAATGGCTAATGAAGAACAAGTCAATTCTACTGTACATGTCATGAACAGGGGAATAAAAGGTATAATCTCTCCCCTGAGGATTAAGAATTCTCCAAACATCCACCAGCTGCAAAGAAAAAAAGCTTAGTTTTAAGTGCAAGCAATTGAGAGATGGCAACGGAGGACCTGCCCGAGGAGGAGTCCAACGCCCGATCCATAGTAAAATTAAAATCCCCTGCGGTAATCAGAAAGCCTTCAGCAAATTCAGAATAACTCCTGAAAAAATGCGCTTGATTTTAATTAGGTAAGTAAAAATTGGCAACAGTGTATAGCTTCCCAGCAATACAGAGCTTCAAAAATAGAAAGCGTCCCTGAGGATCATATTGCGTTACTACAATGGAGACCGGGAGGGATTTATGGATTGCAATGCTCACGCCTCTAGACTTTGAATCTGGGTTAGTACTATGAAACCACTGTGTAAAATATCTATGCTTCATGGCCGGAACATAGTCTGCCCTGAAGTGGGTCTCCTGTAGGAGTAGAATGTGAACGCGTTTCTTTTGCATATGGCACAGAACCGGAGAGCGTTTCTCCGGTGTATTAAAACCACGCACGTCCAATGAACAAAGTTTCAAGGAGGGGAGGGAGGCGAATAGGAAAAAGAAAGACTAGAAATAGAATTACTAAGTTCAGGGGAAAAAGAAAAAACTATGTCTAGGGTTTGTATGAACACGTCCTAAATGTGGGGTCGATTGGACAATGGAAGAGGGATAATCCTAACCTACTTCCTTATGCCGATATCAATTCAAGAGTAACAAAAATCGCATAAAATTCAAAGAATATCAAAAGGAGGTTCAAGAGACCTTGTTCCCAAAATAATTAGGAGCTAAGACAGTCAGTATCTTGCGAGAATTATGAAAGTATTAAAAAGTAAGGCATGCAATATATCCATTTCAAACATTTAGAAGAGCGAACATACATAGCCCGTAACCTCCTCCCCAAAAGAGCTATCAATCCACATACTTCTCCATGATATGGGTTAAAAGGGAACAAGGCAGGATCAGTGTTTCTATAAGCCACCCAGCAAAAATAGACTGCTTGGTAAACTTTTAAAAAAGGGGGATTAATCTTACAGTGTTACCTTCCACTCAAATGTGTGTATATATAGCTTTTTTTTATGTGAACATACGTAACTCCGCAGAGTGGATGGACATGACAAGGACCTGCACTTTAGCAGAATATCAGCAGTATGTGCACCTTAGAGATATATCTCATACGTAGCATGTCAAGGAAATAATAAGTATACTTGGTTGGCACTATAAAGGGGGGGGGGGGACAAGAGATAAAGCATGAGTCTCCGTTCTCGTTGATTTAAAGTTAACACCTGTTGAGAGATGGTATGAACAGTTCCCATAATAAGATTAAGGACATCATGTTAATAGATGCATAGAACAATTCCAAGGGATGTGTCATAATAAGGTCACTTCGCATACCCTAGAAAAGGGGAACGTAGGAATATAACATGTAAATGACTCATATAAAATACAACTTAGGCCCTATTGTGTAGGTAGGAAGAGAGAAAAATTGACAACCCTCTCCACATACACATAACTTAATATATGTATCTCCATATTTCTACTGCCCTGCTGATGTAAAATACGTTAAGCAAGAAAATAGACACTATATACATTCAGCAATATGACTAAGTAGTTAAAAAAGAGCAACCTTCAGCGAAATATAAAGTCAGATGGTATGTTGATGGACAACGACTCACATATGGGCAGCCAATACGGAGTACACTGCAACAGCTCCTTTAACCATAGGCAAAAGAAAGTAGGTAAGTGAAGCCCCCTTGCTCAGGTAGCAGGGTGAAGTCAGCAATCATGCAAGGTTACGGTTCCAAAGATTTAGGATCTACAACTATATGGATCTGAGGTCACCTACGTCCAGGGAGGATCGGTGAGCACCAGTTCGCTGGTTCCTTCTAAACATCCTTTGCGGTAGTGGCGGGAAGAAAGACCAATCTAAGATGGATATAGATAGATAGATCCAAGGCAGCAGAAAAGTCTGGTATTTCTTCTGGAGAGTAAATGGAGTAGCCCCATCTAGCTTGAAACTGAAACGGGTATCCCCATGAGTAAGGAATATCTTTTTCCTTGAGTGCTAGAAGTAGGGGTATCAATGCTCTCCGTTTAACCAATGTAGTACGAGAACCTACTTTTCCCTTCAATTTGTCCCATTTTACATTGCTTGTTTTCATATTATTATCGTGTTTTTCTCCTTTATCTTTTTCCCTTTGTTTCCATGTCTCGTATCAGATTGTGGCGTTTTGACCCTCTTTTGGTACTATCTTTGATATTGGTTGCCATGTATAAGGCCATTCCTGGATGCAAATTTTCGGAATATCCATGACTTTACAGAAGGTCTCAATGTCCTCAGGTGTTCTAATTACATGCAATGTCCCCTCTCGTCTCACTTGTATTTGGAACGGGTGTGCCCAAGAATATAAAATGTCCTTTCCTCGTAATTCATCTAACAAAGGTTTTAGTGCTTTTCTCTTTAAAAGGGTCGTTCTGGACAGGTCTGCCAGAAGTTGAATATATGTGCCATCTAAGTCCAACTCCCCCTTTTCTCTTGCTTTCCGGATAATTGTCTCCTTTACACCCGCGAAGTGTATTCTACACAACACATCTCTTGGCCGGTCCATAATCGGATTGCGCACATTCGGGATCCGACGGGCTTTATTAATTTCGAGTTCTGCTTCCTTAGGTTTATCTAGTATTTTGTTAAACAATTCCTTTAATTTTGTAATAAGGTCTTTCCCATCTATGTTTTCAGGCATGCCCCGTAATCGGGATGTTATTGTGACGACTCCTATTTTCCTGATCTTCTACCAGGTTAAATAGGGTATGGATCTGCTGAATATGTAAACCCATAGTTTGATCTTGGGCCTTTTGATCACTCTTTACCACTAGCACTTATTCTTCTACTTTGTCAACTCGTTCAGAAAGTGGTGTCAAATTTGCATTTAATGCTTGGATTTGTTTTATACGTATTTTCCAGGCGTTCTATATATTATTCCATATCTCGCTTAGTTGGCATCATGGCAAATTGCTGACTTAGTTCTCTTTACTCATCACCTCTATTCGTAAGAGGTGCTTCTACATCGTTCAAAATTAGTGTCCCTCTGTGGGCGGTGTCTGTATATCCCTGACCTCCTGAGGCCTAGTTTCTATATTAAAAAAAAGGGGCTGAGTTATAGCTCTCTGGATATACAGCTTTCTGCACCAAGCTTTCCATCGCTTTATCAATTTAATTTGGCATTGGCGCAGTCATCGCCTCATGCTGTATTCTGTTATGTATCATTGCATACTGTTAGTGGCCATTTTATTGATGTTTTTTGAAGAGCTCAATTTCTTTCCTCTTCTACCCCTTAAGTTAGACATATTGACGCTATTGCAATGCCTGGTATGCTGTTTAACAACTGTACGATACGATATGTCCAAGTTGTTACATATCTTAATGTTGATAGAGACGGATATAAATAACGTTCAATGACCAATATTCAGTGTGTGGCTCAATAGCCCAGTGTCATATATGACCGATGTCTCTAAAGTCCAGATATATACTACCACATCTGAGCTTTTTGCATGTAGACGGTTATTCAATTATACGGTCATGCAGATATACAGGGATTTATTTATTAGTCCGATTAATATATGTACTGAGACTAACTGAAACACCTATGATCCATGGGCCCAGCGTGGCAGGTGTAAATGTTAGATGGTATATTGTCCACTATTCAGTATTCAATAATAATAGTCACAATGCCAAGTATCCAGGTGAGGGAGAGAAAGAAAAAAAAAAGAAAAAATAAAAATAAATAAATAAAAATCCTTTTTTTCACCGGTAAACAGGTCGGATAACACTTATATAAATAATGTGAGTAATAACAATCAGTTGTTCACTCACCACCACAGTATGCTGCATGCTGCTAGACACTTACTGCTCCATCCGTTTCTGATCGTCAGAATTTCCAGGCTTTTCCAGACTACCCGACACCCAGGCTGCTTTCAAGCTACTTACAGCTAAATATACATGGAATGCCAAGTACTGGGGCGTTGGGACACCTATGTCATATAGACGCATATAAGGGCATCTAGTGCTGTACCAGGATCCAGTACTTAATATCAATATGTCAATATCCAGCCGGGTCTGAGAATTTACTGTGAGTTCGTGAGTTTACTCTGTTACTTGGTTAAAAGACCCCAGTTCTGATCCTGCACCTGAGCCCTGTTACCAGGTGCTATTAACACATCTAGCACTATGAACACTGTGAACACCACTATGATCCTGTGTTCCTGTACGGCTGGGTTCACACAACCTATTTTCAGGCGTAATGGAGGCGTTTTACGCCTCGAATTACGTCTGAAAACACGGCTCCAATACGTCGGCAAACATCTGCCCATTCATTTCAATGGGTTTGCCGATGTACTGTGCCGACAACCTGTAATTTTACGCGTCGCTGTCCAAAGACGGCACGTAAAATAACAGCCTCGTCAAAGAAGTGCAGGACACTTCTTGGGACGTAATTAGAGCCGTTTTTCATTGAATCCAATGAAGAACCGCTCCAAATTACGTCCGTAATTGATGCCTCGCAAAACACGAGTACGAGCAATTACGTCTGAAATGCAGGAGCGGTTTTCTCCTGAAAACAGCGCCGTAATTTCAGCCGTAATTGCCGTTATCATGTGCACATACCCTAATCCTCCACTTTAGCCTCCCCTTGTCCAGGGCAGCTCTTAAAGGGAATGTGTCGCTAGAATTTTTTTTTTAGTTAAACAATTATTAAGTGATTAAACATTTTTAATTTTTTTCACAAGTCAGGAAATATTATAAATTAGATTCTAATTTATAACATTTCCATGTGCTGGCCACTAGAGGGAGCAGATCCCAAAATTGCAGCATGGTCAATGTGGTAAAGCAACCTCATTGCTTTATGCTGCAAATTTGGGGTAGACACACTCTAGTGTCCTCACACAATCCCCCCTCCCTTATTCTGGCTAGTGCCAGGAGAAGGAGGGGTTTGAATCTTCAAACCTCCTACACTGTGTGCCGCCATTTTCTAAGCGACTGCACAGTGTAGGAGGATTAGATACAGTGCTCAGCAGACAGTATAACACAAACATAATACACACATCACATACACTAACATAAATTACCTGCTCCTGCCGCCACTCCTACTCCTTGCGCCTTCGCTTCCTTTAACATATGGCCGGAAGTCATCTTACTGTCCGGCAACGGCTTCCGGTCCACATGAAAATGGCGCCGGATTTTGCTCTGCGAACGAGCTTTGTTTTGGTCTGTGTGGGAGCGGCGCATGCGCCGTTCCCACACAGACGGCGTACACTGCAGTGAATGGAACGGCTCCCGTTCGCATTCTCTATGGGGTTGTATGTGCCGTATTCCATCTCTGTATGTGTCGTTAAGGCTAGGTTCACACGACCTATTTTCAGGCGTAAACGAGGAGTATTATGCCTCGATTTACGCCTGAAAATAAGGCTCCAATATGTCGGCAAACATCTGCCCATTCATTTGAATGGGTTTGCCGACGTACTGTACAGACAACCTGTCATTTACGCGTCGTCGTTTGACAGCTGTCAAACGACGACGCATAAAAATACAGCCTCGTCAAAAGAAGTGCAGGACACTTCTTTCAGACGTAATTTGAGCCGTTCTTCATTGAACTCAATGAAGCACAGCTCAAAATTTACGGCTGTAAGAGAAGCCTCGCAAAATAAGAGGAGGAGCAATTAAGTCTGAAACGAGGCAGCTGTTTTCTCCTGAAAACAGTCTGTCATTTCAGACGTAAAAGCCTGCTACCGTGTGCACATACCCTAACCGACACATACAGAGATGAAAAAAAAAAAAATGGCAGCCCAAATAGAGAAGTAAAAGTAAGAAAAAAGTAAAAAGTAGAACAAATAAATAAAATCTATTTTAATATCATACTAAAAGCAATATGATAAAAAAAAAAATCATGACACCTTCCCTTTAGGTTTTTCTGTTTTCTCAGCTGCCAGTCAGCAAACGTATTGCTACAGGTTTAAGCAGTTTATCACTGACAGATCTGACACACACCAAGCTCTTAACTCCAAGCAATGGTTCCAGCTTCCTCCTCCAGCATATGTCAGCGGGTACTAGCGTCTGTTAAAGTCGAATATCTAATGCACAGCGTCCAACAGCCCACAACAGCAGTCTCCCAAAGCCCTTGTTCCAGCGCTCACCCGATCATAGACCTCAGTTGCCGGACATCAGCTATCACAAGACCAGACCAGACATGGAGCCCTCAGTCAGATGGCGCAAGACATAAGAGGTAGTGATAGAAATCGAGCAAAAAAACAGCCAGCTCCTATACAGCACAGTACAGGTTAGTAATGGTGTGGCTTTAATTGTGAATGAAGGAATAGGAAGGCGTCAGGCATCGCCATATTCTGAGAGCGAGAACTTTTTTAGTTTTCTCCACCGGAGCTGTGTGAGGGCTTATTTGCTGCAGGACAATCTGTAGATTTCATTGCGGTACATGCAATTTTTTTTATCACTTTTTATTTGTTTTTTGGCAAGCACCAAATGACATATTTACTTTATTCTGCAGGTCGATGCGATTACGGCGATACCAAATGTGTATAGTTTTAATAAGTTTTACAGCGTTTGCACAATAAAATCACTTTTGTTTCAAATTATTTATTTTTTGTGTCGCCATATTCTGAGAGACAGAACTTTATTTTTTCGTCAAAAAAGCTGTGGGAGGGCTTGTTTTTTGCGCGATGGGCTGTAGTTTTTAATGGTATCATTTTTGGGTACATGCAACATTTTGATCGTTTTTTTTATTCTGTTTTGGGAGGGGTGGCGACCCAAAAACTTTTTTACGGTGTTCAGTGTGCCGGTAAAATAGCGTGATATTTTTATAGTTCTGGTCATTACAGATGCGGTCATACCACATATGTGTACGTTTTCCATTTTTTCTTGTAATAAAAGACTTATGAGGAAAAAGGCAGTTTTTTTAAACTTATTTTTTGACAAAATTTTTATTAACTTTTTTTGTTGTCCCACTATGGGACTTGAAGGCATGAAGCCCTTGCTATTCTAATATATATATACACTGCACTACCTATATAGTGCAGTGTATTAGAGCGGTCAGCAAGCCCATTAGGCTTCGCCCCCCAGCGTGGACTAATAGGCTTCCGTACTAGGAGGACATTGTTACCTCCGGTTGCCATAGCAACCAGCTTGTCGATCGTTGCCATTAACAACTATCGGGTGCGATCTAACCACCTAGATGCAGCAATAGCTTTTTATCGCTGCATATAAGGGGTTAATCGGCCGGATCGGAGCCTAGCTTCGGTCCTGGTCGTTACAGCAGGATGTCAGCTATGACAAATAGCAGACACCTGCGGCCATGGCACCCATCAGGGGTGCAGACAGGCTAAATACCACTCAGATGCAGCGATCGCTGTATCGAAGGGGTTAACCGGCGCGTATCTCCAGTCCTGGCCGTTACAGCGGGGTGTCGGCAGAAATATACAGCCGACACCCGGCGGTGATGGCGCTGGCTCAGCTTCTGAGAAAGCTCCATCACATACTCGTTCTCAAGGAAGCTGTGATTGGTCAGTCTGCTGTGACTGACCAATCACAGCGATCGCTGGCAAGGGACCGCTGTGATTGGTCCCCTGCCGAATTACTGTGCCGATCAACTGTCAAACAGTTGATGGCACAGTTCTGTTACCCTGTCCTTTGACAGGGTGACAATTTACATCCATGACGCACCAGTACGTCCCAGTGCGTTAAAGCTTTGCAATGCATGACGTACCACAACGTCCTGGTGCATCAAGGGGTAAACTTTTCAATAAAACGTGCAATACAAAATATTTCACAATGAGATTATAATTTCCACAAGTTAGTGTTCAATATATCGTTTCCAGCTTATGCCACTGTGAAAAGACAGCTCCCTAATTATTATGATGTGTTTCCCGGTTTTAGAAACAACCCCACATGTAGCACTAATCTTTTGCCTGGACATAGAATATGGCGACACAGTAAACTCCTGAGCCTTGTTGTAAGAGCCATAACTTCTCATTTTTAGGTCGACAAAGCTTTGCGAGGCCTTGTTTTCTTGCGGGACAAGCAGTAGTTCTTGTTAGTATCAATTTGGGGCAAATGGGTGTTTTTGATCCATTTTTATTTCATTTTCTTTGAGTAGATGTGACCAAAACACAAATTCTGGCATTATTGTTCATATTTATTACGGCATTCACTGTGCGGGATAAAGAACGTGATAGTTATAGTTTGGGTCGTTACAGACCTATTATGGGAAAAACTGTGATTTTTTTGTTTTTCAACTTGAAACTTTTATAAAAAAAATTTGAACTCTTTCTTTTAGTCTCACTAGGGGATATGTAGGCCTGAAGCCCTAACCGCTATTCTAATACATTGCACTACATTTGTAGCGCAATGTGTTAGAACGGTCTGTTTTACATTGACAGAAAACCTATTAGGATCTGTCTCTGCCAGACCTGGAGGCCATTGTTAGGGCTCTGGTTGCCATAGAAGCTACAAACCACTAAGATGCCAGTCGCTATTGTGATCGCACTGAGGTCACTTTATGCCTTGATGTCCATGCAGGTTCAAATCAGGTGGGGGGGTGCGAGCTCGGAGAAGCAACAGATACACTGAGACGTTTCTCAAGGTAAAAATCCTTCTGACTTTATTTGCAGAGACACAGAGTTTATATAGTAAAAATATCATATAATTACGTGCAGACACATATGAATCATTTAGACGTATACATTCTTGTGGTTTCTTCCCTCGTGATTTATGTCTCTATGTATATTGTTCTTATTTCTTACATCTAGTTTTTAATCCGGTGTTTTGTCCTTATCTATCTTGGCTGTACGCCCAGAACCCAAACATCCTTAAAACAGACCCCTTAGTTTCTAGTAAGTCCCTGTACGGGCGCCAATTTCTACTATCTACAGAATGTCTGCAAATCTATTCCATTACCTTTCTCAGAATATATTGTAATACATGTTTTTCTTTATACCTTTTTACTCCTTATGGTCCCAAATGCATATATATATATATATATATATATATATATATATATATATATATATATATATATATTCATGCCACAACAATCCCTCCTTTTGTGATTTTACCAACACCTAAATTCCAATGCTACTTCTATCTCCTGATAGCAAGGCTTCGATCCATTTCTTCACTTGATTCACACAGGTATGTAGGTGGGGTAATCTCACAACATTCTTTCATCATAATGTATAGGCCTCTGATTGAATGCTTCCCTTATTTTACAAAATGCATAACAATTAAAACATGTAAGCAATACAAATAATATCATTAAACAAATCAATGGTTGGAAAAGCACATGTAATATTTTAGTAGCTGTAGGTGAGAATCCTGTAAAAACGTCATACCAGTGATGGGCACTAGCATCTTTAATTGCTGATGACAAATGTATCACTTCCCTAGCTGCTATTGTAGCCAATATTTTCACCCTACTTAGAGTTACATTATGGGCTTGGATTCGTTTTTCAACTTCTCCTGATCGTTGTAACACCTTTTTCAATTCGTCTAAAGATAAACTAAAATTTCCATAGGACAAAGGTTCAGGTACCCATATAGTGGACATTATTTCTTCTAAAGTAGGCAGGAACACTATAGTTTGGGTCCCCCAAGTCAAATGCGTCACATTGTATAGACATCCTGAAAATGGTCCTGTGAGTTTAAACTGGCTAAGGGTCTGCTTGTTGTTAGTTATTAAACATACATGCTGTGGACCTACTTCAATATAAACCTGTAGGTTAGCTTCTGGGATTATAGTGAGTGCGCATACATTATCCTGGTGCTGCATTAGACAGGGTTCATATATCCCTGACTGTTGATTACATACATATCCTTGCTCTGTTAATTGGCACAAATCTATATTCCTTGTCTTATTTTGAGAATCTATGTGTGTTCCTTTCATTTCCGGCATCCAATATTGTCCTAATAATGTCACCGGATCAATCATTACCATTGGCATAACAATAAATTTGCATAATAGAGTAGGATTTTTCACATTAAATGCTATTAGTCTTCCTGCACACCATTTAGGTGTACACTCAGTATACTCAGGCTGGAACAATAACCACGTATCATTTCTCTTTCCTATGGGCAGAATGTCTGTCCATTGCCTAACATGACTACTAAACAATTTATTCTTACAATTATTCATCTGTTCTTGTTGCCACATCGTTTTAAGCGTACATACTATCCAATTTACAAAAGTTGATACATTCTGTAATGTTCTATATTCGGTTAGCATACTTTCATTAAAAACATTTAGAAACAGTTCATCTATAGCTAACCCTTTAAGTCATAGGTAGTAGGTAACCATGACGCACCTATCCTTAATGCAGTAGATGTGTCATCTCCCACTGAGTTTAATTTGTTCATAACTGTCTCTAACTGTATACCATTCAATACTCCTAATCCCGTTCCTACCCCTCCTAATAGCGTGTCATACCATTCTCTTTTTTGTCTATGACAGCTGGGGGATTCAGGGAAGGAAATATTGAAGTGTACATTCTTTTTCTGCTGTTGGGTTACAGCGCTCTTACAAGTGTGTGGGATTCTTTCCAGACTTTGTACTGTTATATGTGGCTTAAAACTATCTCTTAAAATTGTTATCAAGAATACAAAATACATTCTATTTCTTATTTTGCTATTATTCATACATAATATCATCCCATCAGTTTCTTTTATTACAATCGTAGAGTTGAGCCTCTCCTTGTTGCATCTTTCATAAGTCTTATTTATTATTTAGTTTCTATTTTTACAGGTTGTATATTTCTGTAGATACTGTAAATCTGGTTCATAACAACAAAGCAACAGCCCCGGATTCTCTTCTTTTATGCTAATGTTGGCTGTTTTGTCTATGTGAAGGTACACAGTCCCTCCATGTGGTCCTTTTTTCCAAGTCCCTTCGGTTGTAGTCACATTTGTAGTATAACACGGGGCATTGGCCTTACAGGTGTAGTTACCCTGCTTTCTATCCACTGTGGCATTCGCCCACCCTGTCCTGAACTGTTCCAGTGATTCTGTACTGATTACGTGTACAGGAGTAGCAGTTCTGCCTTTTTGTATAAGAGCACACGCAACAACCGCCGCCACAACCGCAAAGATCTTCATTCTTCTGGCTGAAGAACCTTTTTACAATGACTGGCGTGAATCCAGCTTGCCTTTCCTTCGAGCTTCACTGAGGTGCTTGTTGTGAGTAGGACTTGAAACGGTCCGTCAAATCTTGGGTCTAGACTTTTCCTCACGTGTCTTTTGACAACGACCCAATCTCCTGGTTCTAGCTTATGCGTCCCTTCAACTGAATCAGGATCTGGAATGGAAGCAAAGACTTGTGCATGCACCTTGGTCAATTGTTTGTTCAGCGTTGATACATAATCTGTTAGTCTACCATACTGCATTTGGAGCACCTGTGGAAAATAACATCCTAATCTGGGAGCCGACCCAAATAAGATCTCATATGGGCTGAGACCTGTTCTTTTTGTGGGCGTGTATCTTACTGAGAACAAGGCTAATGGTAGACACTCGGTCCATGGTTTCCCGGTTTCTACCATTGCTTTTTGGATTTTCAATTTGAGAGTCCCATTTAGTCTCTCAACCTTCCCACTGCTCTGTGGATGGTATGGTGTATGTAGGGCTTGACTTATGCCTAGAGCTGACAACACATGGTTCATGATTTCACCCGTAAAATGAGTTCCTCTGTCGCTCTCGATCACCTCTGGAACTCCATATCTGCACACCACCTCGTTGATCAGTTTCTTTGCTGTGGCTACGGCTGTAGCTTTGGTGACTGTAAAAGCTTCTGGCCATCCTGAAAAGAGATCAATACAAACAAGCACATACTCATAGGTACCGACTTTTGGTAATTGAATATTGTCTATCTGTAGTCTCTGGAATGGGTAAATTGGCTTTGGGGTGTGTTTTTGTGGCACTTTCACTGTTCTCCCGTTATTGGTGGCACATACCATACACCCTTGTACAAACTTACTCGCTACAGTGCTAAACCCTGGAGCATACCAGGTTTTGTTAACCAAGTCCATCATTGCCGTTTTTGACTGGTGTGTCTGTCCATGCGTTACCTGTGCCATCATAGGGAACATTGTTTGTGGCAGACACAGCTTATTTTGTTGTTGCCATAGTCCATCCGCTCTCAGGGTAGCTCCCTGATTCTGCCATCTAGTTATTTCTTCTTTGGATATTTGGTTTTGCAGATTTTGTAGTATTGTGGGGCTGATGTTGACCACGGAGTCTTCAGGATGTTGGTACATCATAACTGTTACTGGACCTACTGGATTTAAGGCTGCTGCTTTTGCGGCTTGGTCTGCCAAAGCATTTCCTTTTGTCTCTGGTGAACTCACCTTAGTGTGAGCTTTAATTTTTACTACTGCTACTTCTGTGGGTAACATCAGGGTCTCCATCAAGTATTTTACAAAGTCTGCATTCTTTACAGGTGTACCTGCAGAGGTCAAAAACTGTCTAGCCTTCCATATAGGGCCATAGTCATGTGCAATGCCAAAAGCATATCGAGAGTCAGTGTATATATTTGCTGTCTTTCCTTCTGCATGTTGGCATGCTGCTGCCAGGGCCTTAAGCTCCGCTTCTTGTGCTGAGCGGGACGCTGGTAAGGAGGCTGCTTCTAGGACTACATCTTCGGTGGTTACTGCATATCCTGTAAGAAAAGATCCTTCTACAAAATACCTTGAACCATCCACAAAGAGTATTAGGTCTGGGTTTTGGAGTGGGGTATCTTTTACATGTGCACACCCCACTGCTTCCTGGGCCATAAGGGCCATACAATCATGTTCATCAGTTTCAGGCAAAAATTGTGACCATACTTTACCTACGTCTTCTCCCCCTTGCTCCAAAGGCAGTAAGGTAGCTGGGTTCAATGTAGTACAGCGGTGTAAAGTAACCTGCTCAGGAAGAAGAAGTGCACAGGTTAATCTCAAATGTCTTGCTGTTGACAAGTGCTTCGGCTATACTTGAGTATGAATAGCAGTAATATCATGTGGTGCAAAAACTTGGACTGGAAATGCCAGGACCAAATCTGAGGCCTTGTTTAACATTGAATTTACAGCAATGATAGCTCTCACACATGATGGGGAACCTCGGGCCACAGGGTCTAGTCTAGCTGAATAATATGCTACCGGGCGCTGCTGTGGTCCATGACTTTGTGTGAGAACTGCAGTGGCATGTCCATTTTGTTCAGTACAGTACAAAGCATATGCTTGGACGTATGCTTGCGTAGAGGTACTCCATGGATTGGTGTCACAAGCCGCTACCAAACACAACTCCTCCTCATTCAGCTGATAATCCAGAATACTTTGAGAATCTCACTTTTATCAGGTTCTGCAAATACTTGATTAATACAAAAACAAATAAAAATAAAACATTCCTAAAAACTTTACATCAAATTAACAATGTCCAGACAAGTTTTGTTTTGCCTTCTCCCTCATCTAAATCCATAAAGACTCGTGTGAGTGATGTCACATCGCCTCCTGTGTAACTTTGCTGGAGGGGGATGGTCTCTTACACATAAACCAAAATTGTACCTGATCAGTTCCTTCACCCTTCCCCCCTTTGTGGACTCTGCGAGAGTAATGTAGCAGAGTTCAAAACTACATCTCAACATAACACTAATTTAACCCCCTGTAATGTACAACAGCCTGAAACAAAAATGACTTTTTCCTGACAAATACATTTGATCTTTACAATGACATAATTTCTATGTGAAATCAAAAATAAAACAATTGTAGTTAGTTATTCAATAAAACAGAAAATATTATATCTGATAACATTAATTACTGCAAACCAATAAACTGTATATAAAAATAGGGAACGGTGGGGGGCACATACATTTTCAAACCCCCGTGTCTCACAGTATCTGTAGTTTAATACATCTGAATTAACATCAAAACACATGAAATCTGATCACATCATAACACATAAATATCGTAACTTTTATAAACAACAGCGCATGCGCAAAAGAGAAGAAATTTATTTCAGTTTGTAGACATTACTGATATATATATCTCTCAGCAGTGCATATTGAAATCCCTTTGTCTCATCAGCACTGCAGACTGCACCCAGTCAGCCCGCCCTCCTCCTCCTCCCAAACACAGCACACTTTAGGGGGGAGGGAGGGGGGTCACAAACTCACAGCTTCGTCTAGTCTCACAATCTTAACACTTTCAATGCCGGGAAAAAAACATACGTATCTGCAATCATTCATCACAACATTGTAAAGGAATTATCTATGTTCAAAACATCAACCACATAATCTTTAAAAAAATACAATCTGTCGGCCACCATCTCTATATTATGATTACGTGTTGGTTCATCAGTGAACTAGACTGGAACTTCTGTAAATAGAAAAAAACACTACAAATGACAAAATTAACAAGGTGATTATTTCATACTGATTTGGTTGGGCCGGGCGTGGCCACATCAGGGGCAGGGGGGGCAGCCTCTCCCATTGGAAACAGTGCGCAGGGGGTTTCCCACCAACAATGAGGACACACTCAACATGAGGTACGGACGCCATTACCGGGCGTCGGCTGGTCCTGTTTTCTAATACATACAATACCTTTCTTATTCCTAACTTCCTCTTCTGCAAATCCCTCTAAAGCACTTTCCATCAACTTTCTACCTTCCAACTTCCCTTTGTTCTCCAGAATACCTTTTGCCCAATCTGCGGCTTGGAGCCGCCCTCCTCTTTTTCCCTCTGCCAGTTTACATGCCTTGATCAGGGCAAGCAACTCTGCACTCTGTGCAGAATGTATGACAGGATCAAGGGTCTCATAATATAAGACAGAGGTGTCTGGTGGTTTGGCTGTGAAGGACTGCTTATACATTATTACATTTATCACTTTTCCTGATTCAATCTACAAAATGACACAAAGTTATACAAAATATCTATATCAGCATTTAATGTTGTGTCCATTCATTTCAAGAACAAGATTACATTTCTTATCTCACTAGCAGCTGTTCTTCACCTCCCCCTTCTCTTATCACACTAGTTGATTCTAAATTATACCATATGGGAATTTACTATAAGGTCATTTGCAACATTAAAACAACTACTACTTCTATAACTTCCTTTGCTTTAAACTTTACTTTATAAAATATGAATTTCCTCTGACAACCTCCTGCACTTTACTTCAGTGTATTAACGTTACATACATTTGTCACTAAAAGATGCTAAAAAGATCTATGAAGATAATGAATATACAAAATAACTGAAATTATTAAAGTATATATTCTATACTGACTACTATAAAGATACGTTGGACTCTGTGTTGCTTTCTAAAAGATGCTACAATCCATCTACTCCAATCTGCTTTGTCATTTGACTCTGTGATTCTGGATTTACAATCCCCTAGTAAACTTACACCATTTTAACAGGTGCTTGCTCACCCATATGTCATACCTCAACCTACTCTGTAATCTGGTGATCGGCCAGACTCTCGTTTACCGTGACTGTTGCCCATAGCCCTGCTATGATGGAGGGGACTCATACCCTTCTCTCTCAGTTTTTATCTTCACTAACAAACGCTATGGCTATTGGCTGTTAGGAAAAGTCCCACACTACGTATCTCCTACGTACACTCTGTATACACTTCCAACTGAGCCAAATTACAACCAACTAAACAATAATCCCACAAAGGATCTGCTCATTATATCATCTATATCAAACAATCTAAGAAAGGTATCTTCTAAGCAGTATGATTTTTCATGAGGGAGACAAGCCATGTGCAGCTTCAGTACACGCGCACTTATTGTCCTTCTGCTGCTCAGGCAGTGGTTAAAAACTATTTACTTGACAAACACAGAAAAATAGAATACAATCCTGTCTGAGGACGATAGGGTCCTCTTACTTATCACTGCACTGCCCCCACCATGCCTTCTCCGTAGAGGTGCGTCTTGAGGCAGTTTCACCTCAGCCTTTATTCTTGCTGATTCAATTCCTTAACACAGCAAAAACAGAAATACATTCTCTCAAAATATCACTCTTATATTCAAGTTAAAAATCGAAGTATAGAATAGAAGACAAAATGGTGGAATTAAATAATTTCTTTCACACCTTTATCTTTCAGCCATCCACGCTTTGTGTCACAACATTCATTCCATTTTTCTGCGTCTAACCGTCCATGGGATTCTAGACCACATGCTTTCATTAATTTTTTTGTTCCCTGCGTTGCCTTTTTACCTTCTCTTTCTGCTACTGCCTGTTTGGCTGTCAGTCCTTGTGGGTGCTCATCTCGTAATAGGGACACCAAGTTCCCCATTGTTGCCTAGTTATAAGTGGTCGCCTATGGGCAGACCCTAAGTTATGTAGGGGGTAATTTTCCTGATAGGTGAATTCCTTTCTCACCTATTTTAGACAGTTACTTATCCCTTCGAAACTCCTTAATAGGAACACCAAGTTCCTCATCTTGTGACTGTAAGTGGTGGCCTTTTGGCACACCCGTATTTTGTTACAGATTTTAGCTACTGACAGATGAATTCCATTCTCATCTATTTTAGACAGTTTCTAGTTTCCGTACTTACTTTTCTACTCTGGCCAGAGAATCTTCCTTTTACAGTCCTTTTATAACTAGCTTACTTTCTTCGTCTGAGACACCACTAGAGTACGTGCCATCCGCACCATAAGAGTAATATGACAAATATTCCTAATCCAAATAACAAGGCTAACGTAAAATCAAGCTGTTCATTTGACATGCCGGATTATCGGACTGCAGAAAATTCTGGAATTTTGAGCTGAAAATCAGCGCATGATAATCCCCGCAAGTACTCCAATCGTGTACACACGTTCTCGGTATTTTGCCGGATTATCGGATTGCACAAAATTTTCAATTTCCGGGCTAAAATTTAGCCTATCATAATCCCCGTAGTCACCTGAAGCATGTACACATGTTTCTGGTAATTTGCCGGATTATCTGAATTTTTTTCCAAAAACAATTTCCTTATTCTAAAATGCATTTGTGACACAAAACTGGGTTTCTACAACATTCATACAAATACTGTCATGGAGATCAGGCACTTTATCCTGAGGGTAGGATTACATATAGACTTGACCAGATTTTTACACTAAAAAATACCCTCATGTGGCCCCTCTATTCCTCAGGAGTACTACCGGGAAGGTGACCTACCAGACAGGAAGGTGCAGAGCAGAGTTTGTAAGAATTAAGTCTTCTTACCTTGCTGCAGCAGTGGTCTGCACGTTCCTTCGTCCGGGTGGTCGCCACTCTAGTCCCGGGAGATCCCCTGGGTGGGGTGCCTTCCTCCTTGTCAAGTCCCTGTTTCGGGCGCCAATTTCTGTGATCGCACTGAGGTCACTTTACGCCTTGATCTCCATGCAGGTTCAAATCAGGTGGGGGGGTGCGAGCTCGGAGAAGCAACAGATACACTGAGACGTTTCTCAAGGTAAAAATCCTTCTGACTTTATTTGCAGAGACACAGAGTTTATATAGTAAAAATATCATATAATTACGTGCAGACACATATGAATCATTTAGACGTATACATTCTTGTGGTTTCTTCCCTCGTGATTTATGTCTCTATGTATAATTGTTCTTATTTCTTACATCTAGTTTTTAATCCGGTGTTTTGTCCTTATCTATCTTGGCTGTACGCCCAGAACCCAAACATCCTTAAAACAGACCCCTTAGTTTCTAGTAAGTCCCTGTACGGGCGCCAATTTCTACTATCTACAGAATTTCTGCAAATCTATTCCATTACCTTTCTCAGAATATATTGTAATACATGTTTTTCTTTATAACTTTTTACTCCTTATGGTCCCAAATGCATATATATATATATATATTCATGCCACAACACTATTGACTGCTAAGGGATCGGCCGGATTGGAGCTAGCTTGGATCCTGGCCATTACCGCAGCATGTCAGCTGTAATATATAGCGGACACCAGCTAGTGATTATGGCGGCTCAGGTTTTGAGGCCGTGACATCCCAGCGACGTAACTTTAATATTGCTAAGGAACCGCAGTACAAACAAATTCTAATAGCTGGTTAGCTTTTCATAGGTGAATTAGTGTTAGATACCAGGGTAAATTTTCTCTATTAAGTGGAGACAAGAACAGAAATCCATCACAATTTTTAATTTTAAATTCCGAATAAAAAAAAATTGTTCACAAAACAATATTAATAACAAAGATGCACTTAATTTACATAACATACCTTTGTATAACTATACAGTGCAATTTGTGAAGAGATCTATTATTTTTTTATTACTTTCCAGCAACAAATCTCTGCCATGTATAGGGATGCTACACTTTATACACAAGGTAATATAGTTGTGACAGGAAAAATTAGGCAAACCTAATTTCTACTTGTTTTCAAGTTCTTTGAATACAGCTAGGAATATAAACAATGTAGGTTTTTATTTCTGCTTCTATGGCAACGACCAAGAACATGCATATATGAATGAATTTAACTACGTTTCCTCAAATCTATACCGGATACTAATATATAAAACTGAACTTCACACAAGTAATATAGTACTTTAAGCCCTTTAAGACGCAGCCTGTTTTGGCCTTGTGGCACAGCCGATTTTTTCAAATCTGACATGTGTTACTTTATGTGGTAATAACTCCGGAATGCTTTTACCTATCCAAGCGATTCTGAGATTGTTTTCTCGTGACATATTGTACTTTATGATAGTGGAAAAATTTGGTCGATAAATTCAATATTTATTCGTAAAAAACACCAAAATTTAGAGAAAATTAGCAAAAATGTGCATTTTTCTAAATTTAAATGCATCTGCCTGTAAAATCGATAGTAATACCACACAAAATAGTCACTAGTTACCATTTCCCATATGTGTACTCGTTTTCTGAACATCCTTTTATTTTTCTAGGATGTTACAAGGCTTAGAACTTTAGAAGCAATTTCTCACATTTTCAAGAAATTTTCAAAAGGCTATTTTTATAGGTACAAGTTTAGTTCTGAAGTGGTTTTGAGGGCCTTATCTATTAGAATCCCCCAATAAATCACCCCATTTTAAAAACTGCACCCCTCAAAGTATTCAAAACAGCATTCAGAAAGTATTTTAACCCTTTAGGCGTTTCACAGGAAATAAAGCAAAGTAGAGGGGAAATTTACAAATTTCTCTTTTTTTTGCCGAAATTCATTCGTAATAAAAAAAAATTGTGTAACACAGAAGGTTTTACCAGAGAAATACAACTCAATAGTTATTGCCCAGGTCCTGCAGTTTTTAGGAATATCCCACATGTGTCCCTAGTGTCCTAATGGACCGAAACACCGGCCTCAGAAGCAAAAGGAGCACCTAGTGGATTTTGGGGCCTGCTTATTTTTAGATTATATTTTAGGTGCCATGTCGAGTTTGAAGGTCTTGTGGGGCCAAAACAATGGAAACTCCCCAAAAGTGACCCCATTTTGGAAACTAGACCCCTCAAGGAATTTATCTAGGGGTATAGTTAGCACTTTGACCCCACAGGTATTTTGCTATATTTATTGGAGTTAGTCTGTGAAAATGAAAATCTACATTTTTTTCTGAAATAACAGACATTTTTAATATTTACAGGGAATAAAGAAGAAAATTCACCCCAACATTTGTAAAGCATCTTCTCCCGATTATGGAAATACCCCACATGTGGTAATAAACTGCTGTTTGGAAGCACGGCAGCGCTCAGAAGGGAGAGAGCGCCATTTGGATTTTGGAGCGCAGATTTTGCTGGATTGGTTTTTAGTGCCATGTCGCGATTGCAACCCCCTGGAGGGAACAAAATAGTGGAAACACCCCAAAAGTGACCCCATTTTGGAAACTAGACCCCTCAAGGAACTTTTCTAGGGGTATTGTAAGCATTTATACCACACAGGTCTTTTGCAGAATTTAGTAGAATTAGGCCGTGAAAATGAATAAACATTTTTGTCCACTAAAATGTTGAATTTTTTAATTTTCACAACAGATAAAGGAGAAAAAGTAACCCTAATTTTGTAACGCAATCTCTCCAGAGTACGACAATACCCCACATGTGGTAATATATATTTTTTAATAGAAATTAATGAACCTTTGCAGGACTGATCCTTTTTTGCTTTTCCATTTTAGTTTTTCACTCCCCGCCTTCCAAACGCCATAACTTTTTTATTTTTCAATGAATTGAGCGGTGTGAGGGCTTATTTTTGTCAGGACGACCTGTAGTTTTTATTGGTACAATTTTTTATCACTATTTAGTACATTTTATTTAGAGCTTTGGTGGCCAAAAACAGTGATTTTGGCGTTTTAAATTCTTTATTTCTTACGGCGTTCATAATGCGCTATAAATGACAATTTTACTTTATTCTGAGGGTCGGTACGATTACGGCGATACCATATGTATATAGTTTTTTTATGTTTTGCAGCGTTTGCACAATAAAATCATTTCTTTATAAAATTTATTTTCTGTGTCACCATATTCTAAGAGCAGTAACTTTTTTATTTTTCAGTCAAAAAAGCGGTGTAAGGGCTTGTTTTTGGCAAGACGAGTTGTAGTTTTTAGTGGCACTATTTTCAGGTACATGCAACTTTTTGATCACTTTTTATTCTATATTTTGGGAGGGGTGGTGACCAAAAAAATAGTGATTCTGGCATTGTTTTTAGTTTGTTTTTTTTGCGGCGTTCACCGTGCGGTAAAAATAAGATTATAGTTTTATAGATTGGGTCGTTACAAACGCGGTGATACCAAATATGTGTACTGTTTAACGGTTTCATTTTTTTCCTATAATAAGAGACTTCTTATAGGAAAAAATAAAATCTTTTATTTTTACACTTTTGTAAAACAATTAACTTTTTTTTACTTTTTACACTCTTTTTTTACCTGCAGCTCTGATCGCTGCTAGAATACATTACACTACCTAGGTAGTGTAACGTCAGTCACTCTGACAGTTAGTCTATGAGAACCAGCCAGAGGCTTATCCTCATAGGCTTGCATACATGGCAGATCCGGGGGCCGTTGTCTGGCCCCCGGGTGCCATCACAAGCATCAGCAGCCCCCACAATTGCATGGGGGCTGCTGATGTTCTACAAACCCTGTACATGCGGAGATCGCAATCGAGCCCCGCATGTAACGGGTTAATTGCCAAAATCAGCGGCAATGAGCCGCTGATCGGCAACTAGTGGAGTGTCAGCTGCCAGGTACAGCTGACCTCCCGGTTCCCGATGCACACGGTCACAGACACTGTCATCGACAGTGTGCGTCGCGAACGGCAGTGATGTCCTGTCAGTCTGACAGGAAGTCTATCAGGAGGCTGGTCCTGATAGGCTTCCGTACATGGCAGACACGGAGGCCATTATTTGGCCTCCGATCGCCATGCTAGCCATCTGCAAACCTCACGTTTTCATCGTGAGGTCTGCCGATGAGCTAGAAACTCCTGAATGCGGTGATTGCAATCGATCACCGCAATCAAAGGGTTAATTGCCGAAATCAGCGGAAATAAGCCGCTGATCGGCATACAGTGGAGCACACTCTGCACAGTGTGCACCGGGAACCACGCAGTAACTGTACGTCCCTGTGCCTTAAGACACTGGCCACATGGACGTACAGTTGCGTCCTGGTGCGCCTAGGGGTTAAGAACACTTTGTTTTTACAATTAAAGCTAAATAGCAAAGTCAAAACAATGGAAGTCCAGCTTCCTGGATGTAACCGTGGCAAACAAAAGTTAAAGAGAACCTTTCATCTCCCCATACACAGCTGCACAAACCCTGGGGCACTTTACATATTTTTACAATCCTCCTCCGTTATTTAGATATCAGTGCCGTTCTATTTGGCGCCCAACATTTAAATAACCCCCTGAACGGTCAATGGGGCGTGTAACATCGCTGTGACACTGTCCAATCAGCTGCAGACAGCGTCACAGCAAGAGCTGGAGAGAGGTGTGTGTGTGTGTGTGCACGCGCAGCACACTCACTCTTCAGCTCTCGGCAGAGAAGAACGACAAGACCGTGATCAATCGCGAGAGATCAGTCTTGTCGTCCTTCTCTCCTGAGAGCCGAAGAGCGAGAGCGTGCGTGCACAGCTCAGAACTGCGCGTGCACACGCTTTTTTCTGGCTGTGACACTGTCCGTAGCTGATTGGACAGTGACACAGCGATGTTACACGCCCCCATGCCAATTACACGCCCCAATGACCATTTAGGGGGTTATTTAAACATCGGGCACCAAATATAAACGGCACCAATATCTAAATAACAGGGGAGGATAGGGAAAAAAAATGTAAAGTGCCCCAGGGTTTGTGCAGCCCTGCCTATTACATGCTGCACATGTATGGGCAGGTGAAAGGTTCCCTTTAAAAATATCCAATGTTTTGCTGACTGCATACAATGAACAGGAAAACGGAGCAAAAAAAGAAATAAGAGATTTATATTAAAGAGCAACTTTAGTTTTTGTTAGTGTTTTTTTTGTTTTCTCATAAAGTAGAACCCCTTTAAAGGCTATGGGTTTTTCTGTAAACCCATTTATTTTTATGCTTCAATTGAAATTTTAAATAGTCTCAATAAATCAAATACAAGTGTTTTGTACATATAGCGAATATGCAGGCCAAGGTGTCTCCATGGAAACCAACTACCCATCTGCCACCATTTTTGCTTACTTACAGAAAGTAGAAGAGGCGTCAGATAGAAGGGAGTAACAGACTAAGATCAGACTATACACAGGAACTGTATATACTTGGTTTCTATGGAGACACGTAGGTCTGCATGGGAGCAGTATTCACAAATTGTAGAATTTTTTAATGAAGACTATTTTATTTCTTTTAGATGCACTGGAGTACTAATAAAAAGTCAGACTAGTCAGATATAAAAAAAATAAGCTAATTATACAATGTAAGAAAACTTTTCTGGTTATTAAAAAAAAAAATTGCCTTCTGAAACCAACAAAATAGGGCTGAAAGGATATGTGCTTCACAACCATTTTTTTTTAAATTGCTCAATGCATATTGAATAAAAAATAAATGACATGTTCAAATAGTTTTTTAAAAAAAAAATCCGTTTAGTGTCTCAGCTTCCAGGTAACGGATTACAAACAAATCTGTGTTTAGTCTAAACCCGCAGTATACTCACATCTGTTCACCACTGGTTTCTAACCTTACAAATGTATGTTAGCAAAGAGATGGGAGATGGACAGATGGGAGTGAGTATTACGGCAGCATCAGACTACACAGGGTTTGTTTGAGGTTTGTTACCATGGAGACACATAGGTCTGGATAGGAGCTATAGACATAAAACAGTAGGAAATATTTAAAGAAGCACTCCCCCAAAATGTTTTATTCTCTAGAGAGGCACATTATGTAAATTGTAGTGAAGGTAATCTTCTTACTGGTGACTGTATTTTTGAGTAATCCACTCACTTCTGGTCCTCAGATGTGTCACGTGACCAGCAATAGGACTCTACAACGGACACAGCATCAGTTTCTCTATTCATTACTATCACGGCCTCCATGTGAGTCTTATAGGAATCAATGGAGAAACCGACTTCCTGTCCACACATGAGACGCTGTGGCAGTTGGAGACCTATTGCTGGTCACATGACAGTTGAGGACCAGAAGGGAGTGAATAACTCACACAAATACAGCCACCAGTAAGGCTGGATTCACACGAGCATGTTCGGTCCGTAAAGGACGGAACGTATTCGGCCGCAAGTCCCGGACCGAACACACTGCAGGGAGCCGGGCTCCTAGCATCATAGTTATGTACGACGCTAAAAGTCCCTGCCTCTCCGTGGAACTACTGTCCCGTACTGAAAACATGATTACAGTACGGGACAGTTGTCCCGCAGCGAGGCAGGGACTCCTAGCGTCATACATAACTATGATGCTAGGAGCCCGGCTCCCTGCAGTGTGTTCGGTCTGGGACTTGTGGCCGAAATACGTTCCGTCCTTTACGCATCGAACATGCTCGTGTGAATCCAGCCTAAGAAAATTACCTTCACCACAATTTACATAATGTGCCTTTCCAACAAGACAAAGAATAAATTAAATTATGGGTTCTGCTCCTTTAAGGAAGACTGACTGCAAAGTTATTTCTTTTTTACATTTTCAAACAACATTGATTTTTATTGGTTTAAAAGACAGAAAAACATTGTTGTACATATGCATACAAACTGTACCATCAAAAAGATGATCAAAGAACAAAATAATACCATCCAGTACAACTGAGGTAGGTAAACTGAAAACATCATCTTGGAAGGGAAGATGGGAAGGGATAGGGAAACAAGGAAGGTTTTCATAGAACATTCTTATATCCTATATTGTGCTCCACCAATATTAACCACCTCACCAATTATAGTCACTGTAGTCAGTGTGGAAGCCCCCAGTTATCTTCATCTGCCTCAACCTGGGAACATGTCAGTCCACCTTTGCCACTGGGTTTTAAACCTACTCATTCTGTTTTGACGAAGTGCAAATAATCTTTCATATACACAATGGGATGAGACCTTTTCTATAATCTCCCTCAAGGACGGGACCGAAACGGACTTCCAGCTTTTGGCCACCAATAATTTAACTGATAGACATATATATATCTTCCGGTGAAATTATGCCCATATTTAGGGACAGAAGGGCTAGATCTGCACTTGGTGTCAGCTGAACCCCCAGCAATCTAGAAGCAAGATTGAACACTGAAACCCACACTGGAGCGATAATGGAGCATTCCCAAAATACGTGGTATAGGGTCCCCACCCCTCCAGCAACCAGAGCCAGTCCCGGGAAATATCTTGGATATTTGAAGTGGAGTATAATACCATCGCAACACCAGTTTGTGATAGACTTCCAGGAGGTTTGAGTTCATGGTAGACCTTCGCGTCCACTTAATGGCCCTGGACCATTCCTCTATGGTGTAAGTGGATCCCAAGTCCCTCTCCCACTGTACCATTTGTGGATTTTTGGCCATCGTATCCTCCAAAAGCACTTCATAGAAGGACTTTGTTAAGTTAGGACTATTACGGAGGCTTTGAATAGCAGATGGTATATCCTGGAGGGAATGCAGACCTGGGCGTGTGCCCGTGTCGGGAGGAGATGTCGAATCTGCAAGTACTTAAAAAACTCAGAGTGAGCCAAGGCAAATTTCTCTCTCAATTCTGAGAAGGATTTAATACTGTCCTCCCTATAAAGATCTTCCAGAGACGCCACTCCCAACCTAGCCCAATTACGCAGATTCAGATCAGGTATTAAAAGCTCAAGAGAATCCAATGGTAAGAAGAGCTTGCACCCCGAGGTAGAGGAGGGCGTCACTATCAGAATATGTCTCCATGCTTGTAACGAAACTCGTACTGTGGGAAATTTAGGAAGTACCTTTTTAGGAAATTTTGCATGGATTAAAAGTAACGAGGTAAGAGGAACATCCCCCATTAGGTGTTGTTCAATCGTCGGCCAACTAGAGCCAGAGAATGTATTGCACCAGTATCGCAATTGTCGTATCACTATAGCCTTATGATAAGCCACTAGGCTCGGTACCCCCATCCCTCCTCTCTGCCTATGTATGTAAAGGCGGTGCCTAGCTATCCGAGGCTTCTTATTTTTCCATATAAACCGCATCAGCTGATCCTGTAACTTACGAAGGATAAAGGCCGGCAGAGGTGCCACCACTGTCCTAAACACAAAGTATCTTGGGGAGGACAAGCATTTTATACAGAATTACTTGGCCCATCTAGGATGGTTCCGTATCCGACAGGCGTTTTAATTCGTCTTGCAATTTATCGTGAAGAGGGAGAATATTAATATGGGCTAGTTTAGATGTTGGCGAGCACAATTTTATGCCTAAATAAGGAATCGACATCTCCTCCCAACCAAACGGAAACTCCCTCTGAATATCTTGTCGCAGTGTCAGTGGTATGGCCACTCCCAATATCTGAGACTTGGAGGCGTTTACTTTATAATAGGATACTTTGCCAAAATGTCTCAAAATCTCTGCAACTCTGCGGAGAGAGGACATTGGTTCTGTAAGGGTCAGTATGACATCGTCCGCAAACAGTCCAATTTTATGCTGTCTATGACCTACGGATATCCCTCGTACCCCCATATCCATCCGTATCAATTCTGCCATTGGCTCCATCACCATGGTAAAAAGCAAAGGAGACAATGGGCAACCCTGTCTTGTTCCATTGGTGATATTAAATGGCTCAGACAGCATCCCGTTAACCAGCACCCGGACGGAAGGTGCAGAGTACAGGGCCCCGATCGCCCCTAGTATGGCTCCCGAAAACCCAAATCTCTTCATAGTTTCGAAGGCAAATCCCCAGTGTATCCAGCCTCCACCCTGGAAATTAAATTTATAATGCGCCTTGTGCCATCTGGCGCCTGTCTCCCCTTAGTGAAACCTACTTGATCGTTATGAATTACTGTGGGAAGTATCGTCAAAAGACGTTGGGCCAATAATTTTGCATAAAGCTTTGTATCACAATTTAGCAATGAGATGGGTCGGAAATTAGCCGGGAGAGTCGGAGGCTTCCCTTGTTTTGGAATTGTTACAATAGTAGCCTGCAACATCTCGGCCGGGAGACTTCCCCTAGCTATGGCTACATTAAAAATACAAGCTAAGTAAGGGGACAAAATAGATTCGTTAAATTTGTAATATTCAGATGAGAACCCATCCGGCCCCAGGGCCTTACCTGGTTTAGCCAGTCTTATAACTTTGGACACCTCGTCCGGTAAAATAGGAGCGTTTAGTTGATCTAGTTGAAGAGAAGTTATTTTAGGCAGTTGAATCTGATCTAGGAATGTATCTATTGCCTCTGCCGTAGGCGGTATTATAATGGGGTCGTCTTGTAAATTGTACAATTTGGAATAGAACTGGCTAAACCTGTCTGCAATCCCTTGGGGATTCGAGATCTTTGGCTCCTTCCCTTCTGCTATCAAAAACGGTATCCTCGACTTCTGCCGTTTTTGTTTAACTCTATTCGCCATATATTTACTCGCCTTGTTGTGTGAGGTGTATTATGTCATGCGAAGGGAGGTCAAACTTTTGTCAAAGTCTGCTATCAGTATTTCTCTCAAGTCACGCCTCAGTTTAGCCAGGGCGTCATGAACCGTGAGAGACAGGGAGGATTGCTGTTGCATCTCTAGGGTTTTGATCTGTGCTAGTATGCGATCTGTGTTCATCTGTTTTTTATAATGGGAACTCTGTTGGATCAAAAGCCCACGCATCACCGCCTTATGGGCGTTCCACAACACAAATGGGTCTATGTCCGGGGAATCATTCAGGTCAAAGTCTTCCTTTATCTGGGAGGAAATACGCCCTCTATATTGGGTCAAGGCCATCAGAAAAGTATTGTTCCTCCATGACCTATGCGGGCGAGTCCAGGGTGACAACGCCACCTGCATGGAGACCGGGGCATGGTCCGACCAAGTAATGTCTCCCACATCAGCTTTTATCACTGAATTCAGCAACCAATTATCTACCAGAAATAGGTCTATCCTAGAGAAGGTGTGGTGACACGGCGAGTAAAAGGAAAATTCTCTTGACGAAGCATTGTGACATCTAAACACGTCGTATATTTCCTGTTGCTGAACCCACTTTGACAAAGTAGGGAGAGATCTCTTGCTCCTACTGGTGGAGTCTAAAATTCTGTCTGGAATGATATTGAAATCTCTGCATAAAATAAGCTGCCCCTGCTGGATTTTGCGAACTTTCCGTATAGTTTTGTTTAGAAATCTAATCTGAGAAACATTAGGAGCATATATATTGACTAGTGTGATTAGGGTATCGTTAATGGAGCATATCAGAGCAAGAAATCTCCCCCCCACATCCACCCGGGAGTCCACTAATTTAAAATCTATCGTATCCCTGATGGCTATCAAGACCCCCGCCTTTTTCCTTTCAGCATTAGACATAAAAACATGGGGAAATCTAGCATTTGCGAAGGTCGGACATTTCAATTGCTGGAAATGTGTTTCTTGCAGACACATAATATCCGC
This sequence comes from Rhinoderma darwinii, assembly GCF_050947455.1. Classification (NCBI taxonomy): domain Eukaryota; kingdom Metazoa; phylum Chordata; class Amphibia; order Anura; family Rhinodermatidae; genus Rhinoderma; species Rhinoderma darwinii. Next base: position 255,070,457 of record NC_134687.1, on the reverse strand, counting down.
CCCAGACTTCAGAGCCTCCTTCCAGGCCGACGACCTCTTAAAAGGACTATTTAGACCCTTAACATTAAGGGACATTATCTTAACCACCATGATCCCTATTACAGAGCTGCAATATAACATAGGTAAGGCACTGTATCAATTTGACATTGCATACTTGGACAATACTGAAAAGGATATTCTTGAAAAAGCTGTTTGGATAAAACAACCGGGAGGACAACCAGGAAAAACAGAAACATAAAAAACTGTATTCGTATTGGAAAAACAACATTCTCCGGAGCCAGGAACAGTTCCAGTAGGATCCCATCAACCTTGGCGATCCCGTAAAGGTTTCGGGGGTGAAAGTTCGACCAGATGAGACTCGACCTCTCGTTTAGCCAATAAAGCCAGTCTTTCAGCGAGTTTCGGTATGCTTTGACCATTCTGGGGAGATCCTCGCCGGTCCCCTAGGAGATACTTTCCGCTGTGGGCCAGAGAGCAGGAAGCCCCAGTCCGACATCAATTTATCCCCATCAGCAGGCTTGAACAGGACATGGGTACGATCATCTTTCCTTATCAACAGCTTAGTAGGGAAGCCCCACTTATAGGGTATTTTATGGTTCCGTAACAACAGGGTTATCGGAGAGAAGGCCCTCCTTGCTTGCAACGTAGCCTGCGAGAGATCCGCATATAGATGGACGCCACCAAATGGATCTGGTAAGGGCTCTCTTTTCCGCGCAGCGAATATCAAGGCCTCCTTCACATGATAAAAATGAACGCGGGAGATCACGTCGCGTGGTATGTCCGCCGGCAGAGCTTTGGGTTTCGGCAGACGATGAGCACGATCAATAATCCAATCCGGAGGGTGGGTGTCGGGCAATAGGGTTTTAATCAACTTCTGGAGATACCCCTGAAGATCCGCTTGTGCCACCGATTCCGGAATGCCCCGAAACTTAACATTGTTCCGCCTGTTTCGATCCTCCATATCCGCCATTTTATTTTTCATAGCTTCCACCTCCTCCTCTAACACATAGTGCGCATCAACCAGATCATTATGGGCCTGTGTGAAATCTCCCATCTTGTTTTCCACATGATCCACTCTAGTACCCAGCTCTTCTATGGAAGTATTTAGCTTGGCAGTGATTTTGGCCATATCCTGTTGCAAAGATCCTCTGAGCGCCATTACCATGCCTTTAATAAACTTTTCTGACGCCACCTGGTCTGTGGTGGGCAGATTAGATATTGGGTCTCCTTCCCTTGCAGTATCTTCTTCCGAGATCCCTGGGCTCTGTCTATGGTTTGCTATAGTCCCTTCTTCCTCCCTCTCCGGCCTCTGTTCCTCTGCCCTGTCAGCATGGGGTGTTTGCAAAGGGCTAGCTGCATATAACGCTTCTCCCTCTCTCTCCTTAGATCCCTGTCTGGGGCACACCGGAGTGTGTGAAGACTCACCCAGAGAGGCTGTAGGAGACGCTGGGCTGGAGCTTCTGCCACAAGCGCCGGAATCTTCTGGGGAGTTCAAGCCGACACCATCTTGGATGCCGTCCCGCCTCATGCTGCGGGTGGAGAAGAAGTCTGTCAGGCGTTTCGGGCCGGTTTTGTTGCCTCTCTTCCTGGTCATCATCTCGCCTGCACTCCGGAAAATGCCAGGTAAGTCGACTTTGTCGCTTATTTACCGTTGCTTCGAGGTCTGAGGACGGAGCTCCGAGTTAAGCGTCCGCCACAGACAGCATCCAGGCAACGCCCCTCTTTTTTTCATTTTAAGTGTAGTGGAACAATAATAAAAAATTGGTTCCAGAGAGGTTCCCTTTAAATTGCCAAATAAAAAAATACTTTCTAATATACTTAGGATTTTGCACCATTTTCAGTCCATACAATGAAACGCCATGTGACAAGACAGTATTAGAGTGCTTGCTACTGATCATGCCAGGTTACATTGACATCCTATTATCTCCTTGCCTTGAAAGCTAAGGGTCTGTTCACATCACCGTTCACTTCCGTTCCGGGGTTCCGTCGGGTGAACCCCGCAACGGAAAGTGAAACTGACAGCACAGCTTCCGTTTCAGTCCGTCGGAAAACCGGAAACCAGCCGGAATGGTGACGAACGGAAAGCATTACCGATGTTTCCGGGCACCATTGAGATCAATGGTGACTGAAATGGAAGCTGTGCTGTCAGTTTCACTTTCCGTTGCGGGGTTCACCCGACGGAACCCCGAAACGGAAATGAACGCTGATGTGAACAGGCCCTAAGAGGAGCAAGAACCTGCTAGCAGTCACAGCATGTAACCAGAGCAGAATAAATAAGGTGGGCATATTACGTTTCTATTTCCACATTTTAAGATTCTGCATCCCCATTCTTATAATTCGGTAGACCTATTTAACACCAAAGCTGCCTGTATTTCACACCATATTAAAATCTACGTAACATTAACGAGTAAAGTATTATTCATAAAACTGTCCCTAGTTGTATATAACAAACATAAAACCTATTCTAACATCACGCTAAATGTTTGTGTATTTTGAGAAAATTGAAGACCAGCACTGCTTCCTTGTCTTGAAGATTGTCTATAGTCCAACTATTGCCTGAAAAACAAAGATGTTTTAATAAACTAAATACTATTGGCTTTTGCAGTCAAAACATTACAAGTCTGAAAATTCTACAAAGAGTCGTGTTTTAGAGTACTGTTGATTTTCCTTTCCCTCCCAAAACATTAAAGGGAAACTGTCACCAGAATTTCACCTATTGAACGTTACTTATCCCCTCACTGGCCACTGCCATCAAAAGTTCATTGGCATTATCCCCTCTCCTAAACTCCTCCTATAACTGTAAATAACGGTCTGCAAACATTTTGCGCCTTTTCTCATAATAATCCGGTGTCCCTTTGTGCGCCCACACCAGAAGAGGACATCAATGCACAAGAACGGGATTTTGTGTGCTGGGGAAGGTGAGGAGCGGTCAATCAAAAGTACAGAGGAGCGGTAAGCTCGGAAAGACTTGCAGATTGAAGACTCGACTCTTTTCAAACGAAGACTCGACTCTTTTATGCTCATTAGCATACGGTGTAGAAACACTAAAAAGCTGAATACTAAAGCTAGAGCTGACTAAGACGACAATTATAGGTTATATAGAAATTATTTTTCACCCACTACCACCAGGTATTCTGGTTTACTAGGTGAAATGCCGGTGACAGGTTCCTTTTAATACAGCTTAGTACCCAGTAATGAGTGTTCATAGTCTGATTGTTGCATTTATAAGCTACTAAGCATTGAATATAGGGAAATAATTGCATCTCACTGCGGTCATCTGCCACTTATTTCTGCAATCGACACATAATTTGTCATGTGAACTCAAATCAACCAAATATCCCCAATATCTGGCTAAAATAGTGGCCAATATGTGTGCATATTAATGAGGATAATAATCTGAATCCACACAGTGCGTCCATGACAACACTGCACCTTAAAGAAATTAGGAGGGGGACTAACTATTATCAGAATCTCCCAGCAGAGTAGCCTTAAAGGGGTTGTCCGAGATATATTTTTACAGTAAATTTAAATCCACAATGCACATATTTACAGTTTAATAATATACTTACAGTGAAGGAAATAAGTATTTGATCCCTTGCTGATTTTGTAAGTTTGCCCACTGTCAAAGACATGAACAGTCTAGAATTTTTAGGCTAGGTTAATTTTACCAGTGAGAGATGGATTATATAAAAAAAAAAAAAAAGAAAATCACATTGTCAAAATTATATATATTTATTTGCATTTTGCAGAGAAATAAGTATTTGATCCCTTTGGCAAACAAGACTTAAAGAGGCTCTGTCACCAGATTTTGCAACTCCTATCTGCTATTGCAGCAGATAGGCGCTGCAATGTAGATTACAGTAACGTTTTTATTTTTAAAAAACGAGCATTTTTGGCCAAGTTATGACCATTTTTGTATTTATGCAAATGAGGCTTGCAAAAGTACAACTGGGCGAGTTGAAAAGTAAAAGTACAACTGGGCATGTATTATGTGCGTACATCGGGGCGTGTTTACTACTTTTACTAGCTGGGCTTTCTGACGAGAAGTATCATCCACTTCTCTTCAGATTACTTGGTGGCAAAACCCTTGTTGGCAAGCACAGAAGTCAGACGTTTTTTTTGTAGTAGATGATGAGGTTTGCACACGTTAGATGGAATTTTGGCCCACTCCTCTTTGCAGATCATCTGTAAATCATTAAGATTTCTAGGCTGTCGCTTGGCAACTCGGATGTTCAGCTCCCTCCATAACTTTTCGATGGGATTAAGGTCTGGAGACTGGCTAGGCCACTCCATGACCTTAGGCCTCATGCACACGACCGTATTTTTTCCCACCCGTAAATACTGGCGTAAATACGGGTCCGGTGTCACACGTATTCGACCCATTTTGCACCAGTATTTACGAACCCGTGCCCGTAAATATGGGTCCGGTGTCACCCGTATTCCACCCGTATTTACGGTCACGTTTTTTGCGGCAAAATAGCACTGCACTAATCGGCAGCCCCTTCTCTCTATCAGTGCAGGATAGAGAGAAGGGACAGCCCTTTCTGTAATAAAAGTTAAAGAAATTCATACTTACCCGGCCGTTGTCTTGGTGACGCGTCCCTCTCTTCACATACAGCCCGACATCCCTGGATGACGCGGCAGTCCATGTGACCGCTGCAGCCTGTGATTGACTGCAGCGGTCACATGGCCTGAAACGTCATCCAGGACGTCGGGCCGGATGTCGAGAGGGACGCGTCACCAAGGAAACGGGCGGGTGACAGGACTGGAGGAAGCAGGAAGTTCTCGGTAAGTATGAACGTCTTATTTTTTACAGGTTTATACTGATCGGTAGTCACTGTCCAGGGTGCTGAAAGAGTTACTGCCGATCAGTTAACTCTTTCAGCTCCCTGGACAGTGACTATTTACTGACGTCGCTTAGCAACGCTGCCGTAATGACGGGTGCACACATGTAGCCACCCGTCATTACGAGAGCTCCATAGACTTCTATGGACTGTCCGTGCCGTTATTACGGCCTGAAATAGGACATGTTTTATCTTTTTCAACGGCACGGGCACCTTCCCGTGAGAAAACGGGAAGGCACCTGTCGCCAATAGAAGTCTATGAGCCCGTTATTACGGGTCGTAATTACGACCCGTAATAACGGGAGTTTTTACGGTCGTGTGCATGAGGCCTTAATTTGCTTCTTTTTGAGCCTTTGTTGCCTTGGCTGTATGTTTCGGGTCATTGTCGTGCTAGAAGACCCAGCCACGAGCCATTTTTAATGTCCTGGTGGAGGGAAGGAGGTTGTCACTCAGGATTTGATGGTACATGGCTCCATCCATTCTCCCATTGATGCGGTGAAGTAGTCCTGTGCCCTTAGCAGATAAACACCCCCAAAACATAATGTTTCCACCTCCATGCTTGACAGTGGGGACTGTGTTCTTTGGGTCATAGGCAGCATTTCTCTTCCTCCAAACACGGCGAGTTGAGTTAATGCCAAAGAGCTCAATTTTAGTCTCATTTGACCACAGCACCTTCTCCCAATCACTCTCAGAATCATCCAGATGTTCATTTGCCAACTTCAGACGGGCCTGTACATGTGCCTTCTTGAGCAGGGGGACCTTGCGGGCACTGCAGGATTTTAATCCATTACGGCGTAATGTGTTACCAATGGTTTTCTTGGTGACTGTGGTCCAAGCTGCCTTGAGATCATTAACAAGTTCCCCCCGTGTAGTTTTCGGCTGAGCTCTCACCTTCCTCGGGATCAAGGATACCCCACGAGGTGAGATTTTGCATGGAGCCCCAGATCGATTGACAGTCATTTTGTAGGTCTTCCATTTTCTTACTATTGCACCAACAGTTGTCTCCTTCTCACCCAGCGTCTTACTTATGGTTTTGTATCCCATTCCAGCCTTATGCAGGTCTATGATCTTGTCCCTGACATTCTTAAAAAGCTCTTTGGTCTTGCCCATGTTGTAGAGGTTAGAGTCAGACTGATTAATTGAGTCTGTGTACAGGAGTCTTTTAAACAGGTGACCATTTAAGACAGCTGTCTTTAATCCCTTAAAGGGAATGTGTTGCCAGAAAAACATGTTTTGTTTTTTTTAATTAAACATTTAGTGTGTAGGTGATTAAACATTGTTCAAATTTTTTTTATTTTTTTCACGAGTCAGGAAATATTATAAATTAATTCTAATTTATAATATTTCCCATTGCTGGTCACTAGATGGAGCTATTCCCAAAATTGCAGCATTGCAAAATTGGGTAAAAAGCCCTCGCTCTAGTGAGCTCTCAGCGGTTTAATCTCCTACACTGTGTGTCGCCATTTTTTGAGCTAACACACAGTGTAGTAGGTTTACATACAGTAGTAAACGTACACAAACACGAACATACATTGAAATCTCTTACCTGCTCCTGCCGCCGCGGCTCCCTCCGGCCCGTCCGCTCCGTCTGCTGCCGCTGGTCCAAGTGCACAAGTCCGGAAGCCGCGACCGGAAGTAGTAATATTACTGTCCGGCCGCGACTTCCGGTCCACAGGAAAATGGCGCCGGACGGCGCCAATTTCAAGTTGGACTGTGTGGGAGCGGCGCATGCGCAGTTCCCACACAGACGGCGTACACAGAAGTGGATGGGACGGGACCCGTTCGCAGTCTCTATGGGACTGTGGCTGCCGTATTCCATGTCTGTATGTGTCGTTAATCGACACATACAGAAATGGAACAAAAAATGGCAGCCCCCATAGAGAAGAAAAAGTGTAAAAATAAGAAAAAGTAAAACACAAACACACAAATAAATATAAACGTTTTTAATAAAGCACTAACATCTTTAACATATTAAAAAAAAAAATTGTGATGACACTGTTCCTTTAAGGACGCAGCCTAGTTTGGGCCTTAAGGCTCAGAGCCCATTTTTCAAATCTGACATATTTCACTTTATGTGGTAATAACGTCGGGATGCTTAAACCTATCCAAGCGATTCTTTTCTCGTGACACATTGGGCTTCATGTTCGTGGTAAAATTTGGTCGATATATTCAGTGTTTATTGGTGAAAAATTGCAAAATTTAGAGAAAATTTAAAAAAAATAGCATTTTTCAGAATTTAAATGCATCTGCTTGTAAAACAGATGGTTATACCACCCAAAATAGTTACTAGTTCACATTTCCCATTTGTCTACTTTAGATTGGCATCGTTTTTTGAACATTCTTTTATTTTTCTTGGACGTTACAAGGCTTAGAACATAAACAGCAATTTCTCATATTTTTAAGAACATTTCAAAAGCCTTTTTTTTAAGGTACCTCTTGAGTTCTGAAGTGGCTTTGAGGGGCCTATGTATTAGAAACCCTGATAAAATACCCCATTATAAAAACTAGACCCCTCAAAGTATTCAAAACAGCATTTAGAAAGTTTTTTTAACCCTTCAGGCATTTCACAGGAATTAAAGCAAAGTGGAGGTGAAATTTGCAAATGTAGTTTTTCTTGCTGAATTTCAATTTTATTCCATTTTTTTTTTCTGTAACACAGAAGGTTTACCAGAGAAATAATACTAAATATGTATTGTCCAGATTCTGCAGTTTTTAGAAATGTCCCACATGTGGCTCTAGTGCGCTCGTGGAATAAAACACAAGCCCTAGAATCAAGGAAGCACCTAGTGCATTTTGAGGCCTCTTTTTTATTAGAATATATTTTAGGCAGCGCGCCAGGTTTGAAGAGGTGTTGAGGTGCCAAAACAGTAGGAATCCCCCAATAGTGACCCCATTTTGAAAACTACACCCCTCAAGGAATTCATTTATGGTTGTTGTTACCATTTTGATCACACATTTTTTTTCACAGCACGTATTTGAATTGGGCTGTGAAATGAAAAAAATTTCATTTTTTACAATAAAATGTCATTTGTGATCAAAATTTCTTATTTTCACAGGGAACAAAATACTCCATTTTGTTGCCCAATTTGTCCTTAGTGTGGCAATACCCCATTTGTGGTGATAAACTGCCGTTTGGGCCCATGGGAGGGCTCAGAAGGAAAGGAGCGCTATGTGTTCTTTGGAGTCCAGATTTTGCTGGATTGGTTTTCGGGTGCCATGTCGCATTTGCAGAGCCTCAGAGGTATCAAAGCAATGGAAATCCACCAGAAGTGACCCCATTTTGGAAACTAAACCCCTCAAGGAATTCATTTATGGGTAATGTGACCATTTAGACCCCATAGTTTCTTCACAGAACTTATTTGAATTGGGCTGGGAATTAAAAAAAAAAGATATATATTTTTTCCAATAATATGTCATTTTAGCTAAAAAATTCTTATTTTCACAAGAAATAAAATACTCAATTTTGTTGCCCAATTTGACCTGAGTGCGGCAATACCCCATTTGTGGCAATAAACTGCCGTTTGGGCCCATGGGAGGGCTCAGAAGGAAAGGAGCGCTATTTGTTCTTTGGAGTCCAGATTTTGATGGATTGGTTTTCGGGTGCCATGTCACATTTGCAGAGCCCCAGAGGTATCAAAGCAATAGAAACCAACCACAAATGACCCCATTTTGGAAGCTACACCCCTCAAGGAATTCATTTATGGGTGTTGTGACCATTTTGACCCCATAGTTCTTTCACAGAACTTATTTGAATTGGGCTGGGAATGAAAACAAAATTATTTTTTTCAAATAATATGTAGTTTTGGCTGAAAATTTCTTATTTTCACAAGAAACAAAATACCCCATTCTGTTGCGCAATTTGTTCAGAGTGCCACAATACCCCATTTGTGGTGATAAACTGCCGTTTGGGCCCATGGGAGCGCTCAGAAGGAAAGGACCACCATTTGGCCTACTGAGGTACGAGTACAGTTGAAACCCGCAAGAAGTGACCCCGTTTTAAATACTACACCCTTAAGGCATTCATCTAGAGGTGTAGTGAGCATTTTGACTGCAGACCTACACCCCATAAACTGTAATGTGGGTTCTCCTGGGTACGGCAATACCCTACATGTGGCTGTTATCAGCTGCCTGGGCACACAGCAGGGCTCAGAGGGGAAAGACGAGGGGGGATAAGCTGTGCGGAGTGCATCAGGGTAAGTAAAACTGGGGTAGATTAAAAATCAAGGACTGTATGATACATCTTAAAACACTTTCATACAGAGCTCTGGTTATTCGGGACACGTGTCACATTGATATATTGTGTCATCCCTTATAGCAGACTTTGCACCTCTTTTGACTTTTTCCCTTCTTGCCAGTTTGGGGAACTTCTCCTGGAAAGTGTTGCCCTGGTACGATGCGTGTGGCCCCGCTTCCAGTAGTACTGGGTGCCCCCCCTTCTTGGTCCCTAAAGATTAGGTTCTTGATAATCACCTCTTGAAATTCCAGGAAAGTTCCCGTCTGGCCTGCACATCGACGTAGCACGTACGAATTGTACAATGCACGTCCAGCTTCTTATACCACACCGCATGGCGCTGTAAGGCTTCTCTGATGGCTTGATCTGACAAGTCCATCCCTCCCATGTACCTATTGTAGTCCAGGATGCAGTCTGGTTTGGGGTGGCCTTTCCTTCATATATCCTAAACCTGTAGGTATACCCTGATGCACTCTTGCACAGCTTATACATCTTCACGCCATACCTTGCCCTCTTACCCGGCAGGTACTCGCGGAATTGAACCCTCCCTTTAAAATGTACCAGGGATTCATCAATAGAAATACACTTCTCGGGGGTGTATGCTTGGGAAAATCGGGCACTGAAACCGTCTAATAGGGGTCTCCGTTTATACAAGCGATCAAAACTGGGGTCATCTCGGGGTGGGCACGGCTCATTATCAGTATAATGTAAGACGCGAAGTATTGCCTCATTTATTTATTTTTTTTAGGTTCCAGTTCAGTTCTGAAGTTGCTTTGAGGGGCCCATATATTAGAAACCCCCATCAAACACCCCATTTTAGAAACTAGACCCCTCAAAGTATTCACAACAGCATTTAGAAAGTTAATGAACCCTTTAGGTGTTTCACGGAAATTTAGAGCAAAGTAGGTGAAATTTACATTTTTTTTCATGTCAGAAAATCCTCTTTATACCATTTTTTTTTATAACACAAAACGATTTATCAGAGAAACGCTACTTAATACGTATTGCCCAGATTCTGCAGTTTAGAGAAATACCCCACATGTGGCCCTAGTGCGGTAATGGACTGAAGCACCGGCCTCCGAAGCAAAGGAGCACCTAGTGGATTTTGAGGCCTCTTTTTTATTAGGCACCATGTCCGGTTTGAAGAGGTCTTGTGGTGCCAAAACATTGGAAACCCCCAAAAGTGACCCCAATTTGGAAACTAGACTCCTTGAGGAATCCATTTTAGTTTTCTTGGGGTGCATGCGGCTTTTTGATCAGTTTTTATTCTATTTTTAGGTGGCGTGGTGACTAAAAAACAGCAATTCTACTATTGTTTTTTTAATCAATTTTTTTTACAGCATTCACCGTGCATTGTAAATTACACATTCACTTTATTCTGCGGGGATTTTTACTTTTAATTGTTTTAAAACTTTTATTTTCTTATTTTTACACATCTTTTTTTAACTTTTTTTTTACTGTATTACTTTGTCCCACTAGGGGACTTGAGGGCAGGAGTCCCTGATCGCTATTCTAATACACTGCACTACATGCGTAGTGCAGTGTATTAGAACTTTCAGCTACTCACTGACAGCAAGCATAGTGGGTCCTGACGTTGTCAGGACCCACTAGGCTTCCGTCTATGGCATAGCCGGACGCCATTGTTTGGTGTCCGGTTGCCATAGTCACCATCGCCGGCCGCTATCGTGTAGCAGGCCGGCGATGGCGGATTAACCCCTAAAAAGCCGCGATCTCTATAGAACGCGGCTTTTAAGGGGTTAATCAGCGGGGACACAGCGATCGGTCCCCGCTGTAGGAGCTGTGACAGCTGCTGTACGAGACAGCAGCTGTCACAGCTCCTGTATGTGTCGGGAGGACGGATGAAACGGCCGTTACTCCCGAGACGTACCATTAGGTCATGGAGCGCGAACGATACAGCTACCATGACCTAATAGTACATCCAGGAGCGGGAAGGGGTTAATGCAGGCACCAAGTTGATTTGGAGCGTGTAACTGGTCTGGAGGAGGCTGAACTCGTAATGGTTGGTAGGGGATCAAATACTTATTTCTCTGTGCACAATGCAAATAAATATATAAAAATTTTGACTGATTTTCTTTTTTTTTTCTTTTTTTATATACTCTCTCTCTCACTGGTAAAATTAACCTAGCCTTAAAATTCTAGACTGTTAATGTCTTTGACAGTGGGCAAACTTAAAAAATCAGCAAGGGATCAAATACTTATTTCCTTCACTGTACCTGTGCGATCTTGCTTCTGTTCTCCTCTCTGGCTGCTCTTTTCTTCGGATCACATGACTTCTGACGTCACTTTTTCATCCTCTTCCACTGTCGTGTCGTATCCCGATCACATGGTCTCGCCCCAGAGGGACCTCGGATGGGATACAACACGTCACTGGTGACGTGTCGTTTCTGCGGGTGCTGGTTGCTTAGTGCCCGCCTAGCCTATGCAGCTTTTCACTGTGAGCGCGCCTATGCGTGTTCACCGTGAAAAAGGACGGCACCTGCGGACTAGCCCAGTCTATGTGGTACAGTGGCAGCATCTTTACTTCTTACGCTGCCAAAGCCTACACATAGTAGACTTTGATAAGGATTCTATAACAAGCAGCACACGTGCCGCATGCAGCCCCGCTTGTAGCTTTCCTTAGTGTGGGAAAGTTACAAGCAGGGCTGTGACTGGTGAGTCTTAGGGTATGTTCACACGCACTAATCACGGACGTAATTCGGGCGTTTTTGCCCCGAATTACGTCAGAAATTGCGGCTTTAAAGCGTTGACAAACATCTGCCCATTGAAGGCAATGGGCTGACGTTTGTCTGTTCACACGAGGCGTATATTTACGCGCCGCTGTCAAAAGACGGAGCGTAAATAGACGCCCGCGTCAAAGAAGTGACCAGTCACTTCTTGGGGCGTAATTGGAGCCGTTATTCATGGACTCCAATGAAAAGCAGCGCCAATTACGTTCGTAACGGACGCGGCGTTCAAGCGCCTGCACGTGCTGTTACGGCTGAAATGACGGGGCTGTTTTCTCCTGAAAACAGCCCCATAATTTCGGCCGTTACGGACGCTGTAGTGTGAACATACCCTTGCAGTCACTCCCAGTGCACACTGAATGCGGCAGCCAGTCTGACAGTCTCTGACCAGTCACCACCCACATGCAGAAGACACACAGACGTTGCAGGATAGATTGAAATATTTTTGCCTGTCGTTATTCAATAAAGCCTCAACTACTACTGTTTCGCAGGTATTGAATATGACAGCTTATATAGTGTAGTGGTTAGCTTAGCTGCCTTACATTAGGAAGGTTGCTGGTTCAAATACCCAGAATGGTTGTAGTTTTTATTTTATTTTTATTAATATCTTAGTTGTATTAGGCCAAGTTCACACTAGAATTAATATATGTTTACCTCTCTTCCATCAGAGGAAGAGAGGATCGATACGTTAAATGGAAAGCAACAGTTCCATTAGAATTACCATTGCTTTCAATGGTAATTCTTTTGTATCAGTTGCTTTCCGTTTGTCTCTGTTCGCTAGGTTTCCGTTCTTTTGAACGTAAATAAAAGTTCTGCAGACTGCACTTTAAAAAAAAACGGAAACTTAGCGAACGGAGACAAACGGAAAGCAACGGATACAAAAGAATTACCATTGAAAGCAATGGTAATTCTAATGGAACCGTTGCCTTCCGTTTAACGTATCGATCCTCTATTCCTCTGATGGAAGAGAGGTAAACGTATAGAAACGCTAGTGTGAAAGAAGCCTTAGGGCCTGTTCACATCAGCGTTAGCTTTCCGTTCCGGGGTTCCGTCTGAGGTTTCCGTCGGGTGAACCCCGCAACGGAAAGTCAAACTGAAACCACAGCTTCCGTTTCAGTCACCATTGATATCAATGGTGACGGAAACATTGCTAATGGTTTCCGTTCGTCACCATTCCGGCAGGTTTCCGTTTTTCCGACGGAATCAATAGCATCTAAGCATCCCTCGTTTTTTTTTTTTCTTAGTAGTTCTTAGTCATTATGTGTTTTTTACAGGTTGGGTCCTTGGTACTACATCAAGTTCAAGGACTACTTGAATGACACCTTTTTTATTTTTAATAAAATCGTTAACCAGTGTTGTGTGTGTTATTTTATTTCATTACAATATTTTTTCTATGTCCTTCTCATTTATTTCAACATTTATTACTAGTTAATTATTAATGGCCACTGTCTAAGGGCGGATTCACACGAACGTGATTTTCGTCCGTGCAGCCCGCGTGGTTTTCACGCGGGTCGCACGGACCTATACAAGTCTATGGGGCAGTGCAGACTGTCCGTGAGTTTTGCGCAGCGTGAGTCCACTGTGTAAAACTCATGACATGTTCTATATTTAGGCGTTTTTCGCGCATAACACACCCATTGAAGTCAATGGGTGCGTGAAAATCACGCGCACCCCACGGAAGCCCTTCCGCGGGACGCGCGTTATTCGCGCAACAGTAAAAGAATGAATGTAAACAGAAAAGCACCACGTGCTTTTCTGTTTACAAACATCCAAACGGAGTGTCATAATGATGGCGGCTGCGCGAAAAGCACGCAGCCGCACATCCATATGAACATGACACACGGAGCTGTCAAGTGCCTTTTGCGCACGCAAAACCCTGCGGTTTTTGCGCGTACAAAACGCATACGCTCGTGTAAATCCGCCCTAACATTAGTAAGGCATCATGCACACGAGCGTGTGTATTTTCCACGCGTGAAAAACTTGCGTCAATCCCGTCCGTGTGTGTGTGCGTTATGCACCAGTGTGCTTTTCGATTCTCATGCGTTATTCACGCACTCACAAAGCCAGCCCATTTTTTTTCTTATTTTTTCCACCAAATTGCTGTGTAAATCACACACCAAACACACGTGTGCGGTGCGTGGTTTTCACGCACGCATTGACTTCAATGTGAGTGTAGGTGCATGATAACACACCAATAGAGGACATGAAGTATGTTTCACGCAGCGGACACTCGCTGCGTGAAAAGTCACACATGTGTGAACAGCCCCATTGAAATAAATGGGTCGCGTGTGTTGTGCGTTTTTGCTAAGCACAGCACACGGACATGATTTACGCTTGTGTAACTCGTGCCTAAGGCCCCATTCACACCAGGGTGAATCTCGTCCGTGTGCTGATCGTCTAAACCATGCATAGCACACGCGACCCATTTATTTCAATGGGGCCGTTCACACTTGCGTGACTTTTCACGCAGCGAGTGTCCGCTGCGTGAAACATACTGCATGTCCTCTATTGGTGCGTTATCATGCACCTACACTCACATTGAAGTCAATGCGTGCGTGAAAACCACGCACCGCACACGCGTTTGGTGCTTGATTTACGCAGCAATTTGGTGGAAAATGTGAAAAACATAATGGGGAGATAACATTTGCTCACCATCCTTCAAGAATGTCAGCAAGGAGACAAGTCCAGTGAAGGAGGTCAGCGGGGAGGAGCAAGGACAGCTCACATGAACTCTTGGAATGTACGTGCACGCTCATTGCAGCCTGCAATGAGCGTGCACGGAAAACAAGTTTCATCAGAAGGAAAGATCAACAAACCAGACCTGAACTGCATGTAAACAAACTGTGCTAAATTCAAAGAAGAGATGTGGCAAGTCGAATTTTTTTTTAAAATAATGCTTTATTTAGGATGTCTGTATAAGGGGTAACGTATGACACAGTTTTTGAAAAAAACTTTGGTATCTCGGACAACCCCTTTAACTCTCATGAACACAAGCAGATTTGGTTTTTGAATTACCGGGTCACAGCATTTCAATAGGGCCATGCATGCTGGGTCTACATAATAAACGCAGCAAGCTCCATCGCATGGCATGTGTCGGACCAAGTTCTAAAGATAAGCCCCGACTATGAATTGGTACTTCACTCAGAACAAAGTGGCAGTAGTACGGTGCCTGCAGAATGGTTCTGTTTTGCAAACCATATTACAGGCAAAAATGCGCACACTTATGAGCATAATCATTAGCTTTGGGCTTGTAACTTTAAAAGACTATAGGTCAGCATAAAAAGTTTATATTTTCAATGTACACCTTTGGTAGTTCTCCTATATAGCTTAGGTCTTAAGACAAAAAATAAGAAAGTTACATTATTTTTTTACCTGGAGGGACGAAAAAGAAGTCTCCATCCTTTAAAATCCGTTCTGACTCATGGAGATTAAGCTTCACTCGACCTTGTTCGACATAGTAAATCTATAAATAACGAAGACATACAACCATTTGAAATAACTAAAAAACAACCTATTAGTAATTAGTCATCTAGACTTTTGTTGAAATAAGCAAGGACAACTTATTTGAAATGAATGGGAAAATGTTACCTATATATTTTATTCATAATTAAAAACAGAGAGTGAAACAATACTTTCTGTTTTTATTTTTATATTCTATTATCTATACATGATTATGGGGGCAGCCATCTTGTCTGAGCTGCTGTTAACCGCACTTAGAGATTTGCTTTACAGAAGCCACATGGACCATAGGAACCTGTGCACAGGTGGTGACCCATTGACTTCTATGGGAGAGTTTTCTAGGCATGCTCTGTGAACTGTGAATCGTTTGTGGTGCAGGAAGGGATAGGAAGAGAGCTGTATCCATCGCCTATTATCAATGGTGGATCCTGTGTTATCAACACTCCTCAACATTGAAATTGCAAAACCAAGGAAGAAAAGTTTTGGAATTCTGGAAATCACAGGATCGATAGACGTGCTAATGATATACAAATGATAAAGAAATGGAAACAAAATATTCCAAAGATCTTGATTTATTCAGTATCGGATATGAGCGCAATGTGCAGAAATACAAGCGCTTATACTTCTTGGCATGCTATCAATGTGGTCATCAATGGTTTTCTGAGGAATGTTCTACCATGCTGAATGCACTTGGGCACGCAAATTATCAAGATTGGCTGCTAGCAGCTCTCTTTACAATTGCAGACCAATGACATCCCAGATGTGCTCGATGGGAGACAAGTCCGGAGATGCTGCAGGCCATGGTAGCACACTTAGGCCTTCGCTGAAGAGGATAGACCTCCATTCCGGCCTCTATTGCTGTCTTGCTGTGCACCATGATAGCCTTTGAGAGTGGTGGCGTGTGGTCAATGGAACACCTGTAGCTGGACGTCTGGCTCGTAGCCCAATGTTGTGCAGACGCCTTCTGATGATTTGTGTCGACACTGGTTGCTGCCTTAGGCTTGGGCTGTGACATCTGATTTGACTTGTAGTACAGAATGGATTACTACACGCCATTCTTCCAATTTAGATGATCCGTCAGTGCAGAGATTCGCATAGGCGCACCTCTTGCGGTCATTCCCATTCGTTGTTGTCCTCACAACCCCCGGGACAGGCAACATTGAACAGTGCTGACATCTCTGCCTAGGCGCGTAGAGATCTGCCGGAGTGATAAACCAAGATCTCTCAGTTCAAGGATTCTGTCCCTCTCAGTTTGCGAAGAGTGGTGAAAACTGGCATGTCGACGAACAGGAGGCATCACACAATCATCCCACACAACTTGATCTGATTTTGGAGGTTTCATGTGGCTAAAAAAACAACAACTTTGCTTTCAATCTGGCATTTATGCCACTCCCTCATTCCACAGATTGGAGCTAGGTGCTTAAAAATCTGATCATTGCAGATCTTAGCGACATCCGCTACTTCCTCGATTTGAATAACCTTACGGCCCTTCTTGGTGTTGCAATTTCAACGTTAATGGTGTATAGAGAGGTGTTAACTTTCATTGTAATCCTGCTTGTAATAATGACATGTCTGCTGAGAAGTAACCGCTACAGAACTGGAAGTTTGAGTTTATTTTGAGGCTCACTGGCCAGGGTGAAAACTATGATTTTAGGATATTTTTGAATATAGATGGAAACCAAGTAAAATAAAAAAAAATAAAAAAACCCCACAAAATTCTTAAAAAAATATGTATTACATAAAAACATGATTGGTTTTGATCGGTGGGGGTCAGACACTGAGACCCCCCCACTGATCACTAAAATGAAGTGACTGGAGCCCTAAGGTGAGCACTGCGCCGCCTCATTTCTGATCGGCTTTCCTCAGAAAGAGGAGCGAGCGATATACGGGCTCAGACTTTCTATTGAGCGCATACACAACTCCCTCGGATTTTAGAGGAAAGCTGATCAGAAACGAAGCAGCACAGCGCTCACCGGAGTGCTTCTGCCGCTTTGTTTTAGCGATCGGCAGGGAGCACGTGAAGGAGTAAAAGGAAGGACTCTCTCCTTATGGATGTCAAAGGCAAAGACACTTTTGGAACAAAGAACGGGAGAGGACAGAACACAACTTCCTTATGGATAATCAGAAAATAAGACTTGCAAAACAGAGCAGCCAGTTCCTAAACCTGTCTGATGGATGTAATGGCCACAAGGAAAGTAGCAAAATTTCCCATAAGGGTTTAAAGGGAGGGGACACCCAGAACCAGATTAAGATCCCAGGATTTAGTGGGACGTCGAAAAGGAGGAACAGCATGAGAAACCCCTTGCAGAAAGGTTTTTACCTGAGAGCGAAAGAACAATGTTTGCTGGGAACAATAGACAAGAGCAGAGACCTGACCCTTAAGAAAAGCTAAGCCAAGTCTCTGATCAAGACTAGCTTCAACATTTATGCCGTTATATGAATCTGAGGTAAAGTGGGGTAGAACAGTGGACCTTGGAGGTAAGGTCGTAGCGGTAGACACCAAGGTGTGTCTGTGAGTAGGTTGACTAGGTTGGTGTTACAGACCTGGCGAGGCCAGTCCGGAGCAACCAGGATCGCGTGATCACCTTCTGCCTTGATTCCCTTGAGGACTTTGGGTAGTAGCGGAAGAGGAGTGATGAGATATAGAAGAGAGAATCCCTTCTAAGGAGTGATTAAGTAGTCGAATGCAATGGCCCTGGAATCCCGCTCCCTGGCCACCTAGGCTGAGCCCTTGTGGTTGAGACGAGACAAGAAGAGATCCACCTATGGGTTGCCCAACTTCTGGTAAATCTGAAGAAAGATTTGAGGGAAAAGACCATTCTCCCAGATCCAGTGGCCCAATTGTTCACTTCCAGTACATTAACTGCGAACAGAGCTTGCACAGTATGATAATGTTTCCCTGCATAACGGGCAAGCTTTCAAAAATACATAATATGCCCAGTGCAACTTAGCATTTTGGAGGAGTGTTTTTTTAGCCAAGGAGAAGAATTTTTAAACAGAAACACATGAGGGGAAGGGGGGGATCCTCCAGCTAACCATTTGTTGTGTCCCATTAAGACAGCGCACGGATCTCCGCACGACCGACTGCAGAAGAGGCAAAAGAGACTGTAATCCAGTGCTTGACTGTTAGTAAAAGGAATCGAGGTTCCAATTTTATTTGTATTACACAATTTTGAAATGTCAAAGTGCAAAAAGGGTTGAATCGCGTTGCCTACGCGTTTCAGACACGTCCTGTGTCCTTAATCATGGCATGTATGAAAGTCAATGTCTGTTCCCGGCGTTTATATCCGGTATGGGCGTTCAAGGTAAATCTCAAAATCACCTGTGTTTACCAGAAGTAAAAAACACAAGGTGAAACAAGAAGTTACTGTATAGCAATCATGTAATGTGAGTATTTCGGGTTATATATTTTTCATTCTCATTCAATTACTATGTAAGCAAATATGCGCTCTTCTGTGCGAGCTCTACAGTATAATTTTGGAGTGCATATGCAATTACTGAATACATTTAACTAATGAATTCGAAAGACCGGATATGAACGAAAAACGGGAGACAGATAATGAGCTATGCAACCTAAAAATGAAACTGAAAAATAAACAACGAAAAACTGTTATTAAAATAATTATAAAATGCTTGGTGGAAAGCATTAATAATATCTCTCCATACAAACTGTTTAAAATGTTCAGCTATATGTGACAAATATATATGTCGAATTTTTTACTTATTGTACTGAGCAGCTATTTATGATACCATATCGTACGGCTGCAACCATTTAACACTTCCGGATATATAATAACTCAAATAATCCTGAAAGATATTTTAGAAGAGGTTTTAAACTTGTTAATTATAATAGTAACAAAGGGGATTATTAAATTACAGTAAAGCCCAAATTTTGAATACGAAACTGACACTTTTGGGCAAATAAGATGTACCATCTGATGTTAAATGGTTTCTATATAAAAAAACAAAACATAAATCATAAATTAATTTCAATTCAAAAAAGGAAAGAGGATGGAACCGTCAGTTAATTGATTAGTAGTGGAACATCAGTTCCCTTTTCATGTTAAGCCCCCTCGGGAACCTAGTTTTAAGGCTATATATCCAGAAGGCTTCCTTGTCCAATAGGGTCTGTTTCATAACGCCACCTCGTGCAGAACATATTGTTTTCTCAATGGCATAGGTTTTAAATGAAATAATTGCCCGGTTATGACACTTAATGAAATGCCTGGCAGCATTGGACATACCAGGAATATTGGGGTTTCATTACGATGTAACCGGTCATTTAAAATGAGATTACGCTTGCCTTGCTGTAAATCTCAGAGACGCTACAGAAGTGTCAGGATTGTGAATAGACATGACGTCCTGGCTGGAGGTAATGTATATTCACTGTCAGGACAGTGCAGTAACGTTATAGAGTGTTTATGTGGCTGCACATAGCGATATAGCTATATCGCTAGGTGCTGTGTAAATGAATGGGAGAAGTGTATGACGCCGATTGGTCGCGTCATACACTTCTCTCCACAACGCCCACTTGGTCAAAAAGTAAAACACACCCAGTTGTCCATTAAGAAACTCATTAGCATAAAGCTAAAATAGGTCATAACTCCGTCAAAAATGATCGTTTTTCTAAATAAAAAACACTGCTGTAATCTACATTACAGCGCCGATCATATGTACAATATAGGGCACTTATAATGTGGTGACAGTGCCGCTTTAAGTGTCATAACCGGGAAATTAATTCATTTAAAACATATGCCATTGAGAAAACAATATGTTCTGCACGAGGTGGCAATATGAAACAGACCCTATTGAACAGAAAAGCCTTCTGGATATATAGCCCTAAATCTAGGTTCCCGAGGGGGCTTAACCTGAAAAAGGAACGGATGTTCCACTACTGGTCAATTAACTGACGGTTCCATCCTCTTTCCTTTTTTTAATTTAAATTCATTTATGATTTATGTTTTTTGACATACAGTACCGTTCAAAAGTTTGGGGTCACCCAGACAATTTTGTGTTTTCCATGATAACTCACACTTATATCAAATGAGTTGCAAAATGACTAGAAAATATAGTCAAGACATTGACAAGGTTAGAAATAAATTATTATTTCAAATAAAAATCATTATGACCCTAAACTTTTGAACGGTAGTGTAGAAACCATTCAATATCAGATGGTACATGTCTGTCATATTCAAAATTTGGGCTTTACTGTAATTGAATAATCTCCTTCGTTACTATTATAATTAACAAGTTTAAAACATCTTCTAAAATATCTTTCAAGATTATTTAGGAGTTATTATATATCCGTAAGTGTTAAATGGTTGCGGCCGTACGATATGTGCTTATCATAAATAGCTGCTCAGTACAATAAATAAAAAATCTGACATATGTGTGTCACATACACTACCGTTCAAAAGTTTAGGGTCACTTAGAAATTTCCTTATTTTTGAAAGAAAAGCAGAGTTTTTTTCAATGAAGAGAACATTAATCAGAAATACACTCTATACATTGTTAATGTGGTAAATGACTATTCTAGCTGCAAAGGTCTGGTTTTTAATGCAATATCTACATAGGTGTATAGAGGCCCATTTCCAACAACCATCACTCCAGTGTTCTAATGGTACATTGTGTTTGCCAACTGTGTTAGAAGGCTAATGGAGGATTAGAAAACACTTGAAAACCCTTGTGCAATTGTTAGCACCGCTGTAAACAGTTTTGCAGTTTAGAGGAGCTATAAAACGGACCTTCCTTTGAGCTAGTTGAGAATCTGGAGCATTACATTTGTGGGCTCGATTAAACTCTCCAAATGGCTAGAAAAAGAGAGCTTTCATGTGAAACTCGACAGTCTATTCTTGTTCTTAGAAATGAAGGCTATTCCATGCGAGAAATTGCCAAGAAACTGAAGATTTCCTACAACGATGTGTACTACTCCCTTCAGAGGACAGCACAAACAGGCTCTAACCAGAGTAGAAAGAGAAGTGGGAGGCCCCGCTGCACAACTGAGCAACAAGACAAGTACATTAGTCTCTAGTTTGAGAAATAGACGCCTCACAGGTCCAAAACTGGCAGCTTCATTAAATAGTACCGGCAAAACGCCAGTGTCAACGTCTACCGTGAAGAGGCGACTCTGGGATGCTGGCCTTCAGGGCAGAGTGGCAAAGAAAAAGCCATATCTGAGACTGGCTAATAAAAGGAAAAGATTAATATGGGCAAAAGCACACAGACATTGGACAGAGGAAGATTGGAAAAAAGTGTTAAGGACAGACAAATCGAAGTTTGAGGTGTTTGGATCACACAGAAGAACATTTGTGAGACGCAGAACTGAAAAGATGCTGGAAGAGTGCCTGACGCCATCTGTCAAGCATGGTGGAGGTAATGTGATGGTCTGGGGTTGCTTTGGTGCTGGCAAAGTGGGAGATTTGTACAGGGTAAAAGGGATTTTGAATAAGGAAGGCTATCACTCCATTTTGCAACGCCATGCCATACCCTGTGGACAGCGCTTGATTGGAGCCAATTTCATCCTACAACAGGACAATGAACCAAAGCACACCTCCAAATTATGCAAGAACTATTTAGGGAAGAAGCAGGCAGCTGGTATTCTATCTGTAATGGAGTGGCCAGCGCAGTCACCAGATCTCAACCCCATAGAGCTGTTGTGGGAGCAGCTTGACCCTATGGCACGCAAGAAGTGCCCATCAAGCCAATCCAACTTGTGGGAGGGGCTTCTGGAAGCATGGGGTGAAATTTCTCCCGATTACCTCAACAAATTAACAGCTAGAATGCCAAAGGTCTGCAATGCTCTAATTGCTGCAAATGGAGCATTCTTTGACGAAAGCAAAGTTTGGAGGAGAAAATTATTATTTCAAATAAAAAATCATTATTTCTAACCTTGTCAATGTCCTGACTATATTTTCTAGTCATTTTGCAACTCATTTGATAAATAGAAGTGTGAGTTTTCATGGAAAACACAAAATTGTCTGGGTGACCCCAAACTTTTGAACGGTAGTGTATAGCTGAACATTTGAAACAGTTTGTATGGAGAGATATTATTAATGCTTTCCACCAAGCATTTTATATTTATTTTAATAACCGTTTTTCGTTGTTTATTTTTCAGTTTCATTTTTACATTGCATAGCTCATTATCCGTATCCCGTTTCGTTCATATCCGGTCTTTCGAATTCATTAGTTAAATAAATTCAGTCATTGCATATGCACTCCATGCTGTAGAGCTCTCACAGAAGAGCGCATATTTCCTTAAATAGTGATTGAATGAGAAAAAATATATAACGGAAAATACTCTCATTAAATGATTGCTATACAGAAAATTCTTGTTGCACCTTGTGTTTTTTTACTTCCGGTAAACACAGGTGATTTTGAGATTTACCTTGAACGCCCATACCGGATATAAACGCCGGGAACAGACATTGACTTTCATACATGCCATGATTAAGGACACAGGCTGTGTCTGAAACGTGTAGGCGAATAACCAATGCGATTCAACCCTTTTTGCACTTCTAAAAATTTGTAATACAAATACAATTGGAACCTCGATTCCTTTTATTAATCTTCAAGTGCTGGATTACAGTCTCTTTTGCCTCTTCAGAAGTATTTTTACGCTGCTGGAATAAATGTAGTGCAACCTCTGGGCTAGGCCTATTTATCTCACAACAAAAAATGACTGATAAATCGCTGCCCATAGGAATGCATTTAGTAGCTTGAAAATCTCTTCAAAATCTCTCCTGACAAGTGTGTAGCTCTGAAATTCCAGCATGTAGAAATGAAAAAAAAACACTAGCAAATCGCTTGACTGGAACGATTTTGAAGAGATTTTCAAGCTACTCAATGCATTCCTAAGGACAGCTATTTATCACAGCAATATCACAGCCATTTTTTGTAGTGAGAAATACTCAGCGTGTGGCCCCCCCGCCTAATGCATCCTATGGACAGGGATTTAACGCTTACTACAAAAAAAAGAAGGTCTGCCAGCAGCCTGTGTCTCCTCTTTCCCTGCTCCCGCCTCTCCTCTCCATAGACTTCTATGGGCTGGCTGTAAAGAGACACCACTTCCTGCAGTCCTTCTCCTTTGTAACTAGAGATGTATTTTTACTCAACAGGGGGTAGACAGCAGGTTACAGGAAGGGATAAACATAGGTGCAGTAATTTCACACTGAATTTGCATGAATAAAACCACAACATTTCTAATAGTAAAAGTAAATTACAAAGTTGTTCTATATCAGGTATACTATTAGATTAGCATAAGTTGTTTGAAAAGTTAGCGTTCATTGAAAAAATATTTACCCACCACAATCTCAGACACAACAACGCTCCTTTCAGTCTTTTTTTGAGGGGCGATTATCAACTTCCCAGTAGTAAATATATTGTTGCTGAAGCTATTCCAGGATGTACAGAAATCATTGCCAATAAATTAGCTATTTTCACTTTAGGCAACGCATTCTGTCATAAAATAAACAGAGTAAGTAAATAAATGTATACGTAAAGAAACATATAAGGAGCAATATTATTAAAATAAACAAAGTTTACAACTTTGAAATCTTTTTTTTAATTAAAATGTCTCAGTGTGATTGATCCAACCTTTAAAGTATTTATTAAAAATTATTTTTGTGATATAGCTGCTTTGTATACAGAGCATCTGTACCTAGCGCTGAAACCTGTATCTATCATGGTCCGCAAAACGGACTGGTTTAGTGTAAGCGGGTCCTGCGTGATCAAGCGGCCATCGATCACATCTACGTTTATAACTTAGATGGGATCGATTACACGCAGGACCCGCTGAAACTGAATCCATCAGTCCCGGGGACCTGACAGATTCAGGTCTTAGCGCACAATATAGCTGCTCTGTATACAGATTACAAAGCAGCTGTATCCCAAAAAGTAAAAATAATTTTTAATACAAAGTATTTTGAAAGTTTAACCAATCACATTGATTTGTAACAGATAGCTATGCTTTTAGACGAGGTAATAGAAAGTCTGGGAGATCAATTCATTTTCCATTTTAAATAAGTAGGATTCTTTATTTGCCTAGAATCAAGAAAATGATGTCAGCCTCGACCCCACGGCAGCGTTATGATGCTCCAGCAAGTGGGCACCCAACAAATTGAAGCGCAGTGTCAAAGTTCCACCACCACAGTTTTAAAGCAAGCAGCAGATTAATAGAGCCTGCATTGCAGGTATACTGCCCCCTGGCCTGGCTCCTGTGGAATATAAGAGGGACTGGTAAAACAATGCATTTTTACACTGACTAGTATCTATAAGTGAGTCTTTGTAGAAATACATTTATTGTCCCACTTCCATATACCAGCATCATCAGTTTCTACAGATTCTAATTAAACGGATATGTAAAACATTAACTGTATGAAAGTAAAATGGTGGACAAATACATTTTTGCATTTAGCATTAAATAAAGTAATATACTATGTGGGGTCTTAATGAATCATTTGGTAGGACCATCAGTTTTTTTTTTTTTTTCTGTTTTTTCCCTAAATTGCATTAGCAGTATAACAATATGATAAGTAATTAACTGTGGATTAGATATTTACTAAAGGGTTATTTCCATTGCACAAAGTGAAGTCATATAGCTAGGATATGCCATTACTTTGAGAACAGTGGGGATCAGACTGCCGGAACCCAAATCAATCCTGAGAATGAAGTGGCCACACCAATTTCCATGCACCAGCTGTGCAGGGAACTGCAGCACTTAAATGGTGTTGAGGCACCTTCAATCTCAGGATCGGTGGGGGTCCCAGCAGTCGTACCCCACCGATCGCAAGGCAATGGCATATTATACTTCGAGTGATGTTAATACCCCTTTAACCCCATCCCATTACAAAAACTTACATCATGGGAACTTTACAGTTTCCGCAAAATTACATAATTGTACATCATAGTGATGGCGCAAGCACAGGAGCTGTGCTTGCGCCATTATATGTGGGTGCCGATGGTATAATACAACCGACACCTTGCTTTAACGGCCAGGACGGAGAGGATGCCGATCCTGGCCATTTGACCCCCTTAGATGCTGTGGTAAAATGCGGACTGTGACATCTAAGTGGTTCATAGCCCATCACACCCCCAACACGCAATTGCGGAGTGCCGATGTGTTGCTATGTCTATAGTCTAGTCCCCTAATGGGACTAAAAGAATATGTTAAGGGGAGGAACCAAAAGAGGGCAGGAGTATGTCCTTTGTCTTGGTGCATAACGAGGAATGGAGACTTACAAGATAAAGCCACCAAAACGGAGATACGCCAAATGAAAAAAGGGCTTTTCAGGTGGCCATTAGCAAAGATTGAAAACAGAGGGAAATGCTGTCAAGACGACTGCTTAACCTCAATGACCAGATTAATATTCCAAGTAGCTGAAGTTTGGGGATAGGGCGGTATCGAAAGTGTAACTCCCTTAGCAAACATCCCCAAAAAAACAGTGTGCATGGGTGATTTTGATGCCAGGGGCTGTTGGAAAAGAAGCAAAAGAGTGAAGACCTGACCCTTGAGGAAGCTAAAGGCCAAATATATGCGTTCTTACGTCTTCAACGGGTGTCTTATCTGAATAAAATGTCTGTTGACATATTAGCGGCAGAAAATTACCCCAATAGTGGGTGAAGATTGTGAGGAGGTTGAAACCTTGTGTGTGGAATTACAAAGGGAGGTAAACACTTAAAATATTACTTTGGGTGTAATCTATAGACCCCCCAATATAACTCAAGAGATAGAAGGTCAAATATATAAACCAATGGAGCAGGCTGCACAGGGGGGTACAGTAGTGATAATGGGAGATTTTAAATACCGGGATATTAATTGGTGTCATGGTTCGGCTTCAGCTGCAAATGGGAGAAATTTCCTCAACCTGTTGCAGGAAAATTTTATGGGCCAGTTTGTGGAAGACCCGACTAGAGGTGAAGCTCTGTTGGAACTGGTCATTTCTAATAATGCAGAGCTTGTTGGGAATGTCAATGTTCGTGAAAACCTCGGTAACAGTGATCACAATATAGTTACATTTTACATATACTGTAAAAAACAAACGCAGGCTGGGTGGGCAAAACCACTTAATTTTAAGAAGGCCAATTTCCCCAGGATGAGGGCTGCAATTCAGGATATAGACTGGGAAGAACTAATGTTAAATAATGGGACAAATGATAAATGGGAGATTTTCAAATCTACTTTGGGTAATTATAGTGCAAAATGTATTCCTATAGGTAACAAGTATAAACGACTAAAATTAAACCCCACATGGCTTACACCTTCTGTGAAAGGGGCAATACATGACAAAAAAAGGGCATTTCATAAATACAAATCTAAGGGTACAGCTGTAGCCTTTTTAAATTATAAAGAGCTTAAAGAGGCTCTGTCACCACAGTATAAGATTACAGCAGTGTTTTTTATTTAGAAAAACGATCAATTTTGATCAATTTTGACTGAGTTATGACCTATTTTAGCTTTATGCTAATGAGTTTTTCAATGGACAACTGGGCGTGTTATACTATATGACCAAGTGGGCGTTGTACAGAGGAGTGTATGACGCTGACCAATCAGTTACTCTGAGGTGTCGGTTGTAACATACAGCCGACAACGTATGGAGCGAGCTCACTGCGTGAGCCCGCTCCATACTTCCCCTACCCGACTTTGGCGTATGGATACGTCAAATGTCGGGAAGGGGTTAAACCTATTTAGCCTTGAAAAAAAAAGACGACTAAGGCCTCATGCACACGACCGTATTTTTTCCCACCCGTAAATACTGGCGTAAATACGGGTCCGGTGTCACCCGTATTCCACCCGTATTTACAGGCACGTTTTTGGCGGCAAAATAGCACTGTACTAATCGGCAGCCCCTTCTCTCTATCAGTGCAGGATAGAGAGAAGGGACAGCCCTTTCTATCATAAAAGTTAAAGAAATTCATACTTACCCGGCCGTTGTCTTGGTGACGCGTCCCTCTCTTCACATCCAGCCCGACATCCCTGGATGACGCGGCAGTCCATGTGACCGCTGCAGCCTGTGATTGACCTGTGATTGGCTGCAGCGGTCACATGGCCTGAAACGTCATCCAGGACGTCAGGCCGGATGTCGAGAAGGACGCGTCACCAAGGCAACGGGCGGGAGACCGGACTGGAGGAAGCAGGAAGTTCTCGGTAAGTATGAACGTCTTTTATTTTTTACAGGTTTATTCTGATCGGTAGTCACTGTCCAGGGTGCTGAAAGAGTTACTGCCGACCAGTTAACTCTTTCAGCTCCCTGGACAGTGACTATTTACTGACGTCGCTTAGCAACGCTGCCGTAATGACGGGTGCACGTTATCACGGCCTGAAATAGGACATGTTCTATCTTTTTCAACGGCACGGGCACCTTCCCGTGAGAAAACGGGAAGGCAACCGTCGCCAATAGAAGTCTATGAGCCCGTTATTACGGGTCGTAATTACGACGCGTAATAACGGGAGTTTTTACGGTCGTGTGCATGAGGCCTTAGGTGGGACATGATTAACTTATATAAATATATTAATGGCACATACAAAAAATATGGTGAAATCCTGTTCCATGTAAAACCCTATAAAACAAGGGGGCACTCCCTCCGTCTGGAGAAAAAAAAGGTTCAATCTGCAGATGCGACAAGCCTTCTTTACTGTGAGAACTGTGAATCTATGGAATAGTCTACCGCAGGAGCTGGTCACAGTAGCTATAGTAGATGGCTTTAAAAAAGGCTTAGATAATTTCCTAGAACAAAAAAATATTAGCTCCTATGTGTAGAAATTTTTACCTTCCCTTTTCCCATCCCTTGGTTGAACTTGATGGGCATGTGTCTTTTTTAAACCGTACTAACTATGTAACATTGCGTGCCGTGAAATTATTATTGGACCTAATAAATGAGTGTCGGACGGACAGGGGAAGGAAAACATAGTGGTCCAGAGTAGTAGTCTCAAAAAGCCAGTACAGTCTGTTAAAGGCAACGAGTGCAAAACGGAGGGTATGAAATTGCTTCCATGGTGGAGACGATCAGGGCCCAGAACCTTCATGCAATGACAAACAGACTGGACGGTGACTTTTGAAAGACTAGACCTTCTGTTGGAGGAAGTGGAGTTTCTCCTGTGGGAGAAGAATCTTGGCCTGAGATGTGTCGAAATGCATGCCTAGGAATAGCAAGGACCGAGTGGGGGATAGAGAGGATTTGGAAATGTTGATTATTCAACCAGAGTGGGACAAAATGTCCAAGGTGATAAGAAGGCTCTCCAAATTGGTCAACATAAAGGAAACCTTTATTATTATGTTATCCAGGTAGGGAAAGGCCACGACCTCCCCAAGAGTGACAAAGGGCCATCACAGCTGAGAGAACCTACGTGAACACTCGTGGAACTGTCAACAATACGAAAGAGAGCGGCGCAAACTGGTAGTGGTCATTCAGAATGGCGGAGCAAAGAAACGGTTGGTGGTACTTGCAAATAGGGATGTGTAGGTACGCATTCTTGCAGTCGACCGAGGAGATGGGATGACTGACTTCAGGGATTCTATCTGAAAGCGCTGGAGCTTGACATGCCTGTTGATGTATTTTAGGTTCAACACTGAGCAAACTATTTATTTTTTGGGAATTATAAAGAGGTTTGAATAGAAACACTGCAAACGTTTCTGCCAAGGAACCGGCACAATCACTCCCTGGAAGAGAAAGGGACTGGATGACCAGAAAAATGCAGAAGCCGTGGAAAAGTATGTCAGTGGCAGAATAATTTGGTGGTAAAGAAGCAAACTATTTTGTATCCTGTGAAAACAACTTTGCGCATCGTGCGTCTTGGACGTCAGACAGTCAAACATCCTGAAACCGAAGCAAATCGCAAAACCCTCTACCCGAGGCGGACTCCAGTGGGGACACCCCTTCAAGCTTGAATCAAGGTCTTTTGGTATTACAGCGAACAGGCAAAATGGGTAACTACTCTGGGTTCAGACATGGTGGCGACACACACCTATGTCTCTGTATGCAGAGGGTAGTAGTGAGGGCTTGCAAATTACTGCTTAGGAATACTGAGAAAAACAAATCTGAGGGGCCAAGAGACTGCATGAAGGTAAGCTGGTACGGCCGAAAGAGGTGCTGCCCATGCCCCCGTAAATGTGCTAATTATGTGGAAAGTGCCAGAGCAGCCTACAGTAACGTAGCCAATCAGGTAACCATGGAACCACTGGTTAGACGTAGATTGGCCCCCGGATGACTTTATGCTGGCGGGTTACAGGGGATTGGGGGGGGGGGGGGGTCACTGTACCACCTTTTCTTCTAGACAGGACAGGCAACAGTGAGGTTATGCCACACTGTTTTCCCTTCTCTGTTAAGGTAAAAGCGAGATCTAGTCAGCCCTGTATTCCTAGCCTAAAAGGCAGAAAGAAAAAAAAGAAAATTTGTCCCTGCAGACACTGCTTTTTACAGACACCAAGCAAAAAAACTGGTTTAGCTCAGTGCCTGCAGAAGTGATATAGATGGTTAGAGGAGTTAACACTTTGATTAAAAAGTCTTATGTACCCCAAAACGGTACCAATGAAAAAGTCAACTCATGCGGCAAAAAAACAAGAACTTACACAGCAATGCTGATGGAGAAAAAAAATAAAAAATGATATGGCAACACAAAAACATCCTGCATGGTGAATGCCCCAAAAACAAGACCCTAAAAATTATTGCGGAAGAAACTAAACTTTCCAATGTATACCACATTATGGTATTCCATGTGTCAGTCTCTCACCTGTTATTATTCTTGCTCCTTCTCGCTCTATATATCAGACTGGGATGGTTGCTTAGCAGCAGTGTGCATTAGGCTCGGTGACACGCTTTCTATACATAATTACATAGGTACATAGTTAGTATGGGTGAAAAAAGACACATGTCCATCAAGTTCAACCAAGGGGAAGTAAAAAATTTCTACACACAGGAGCGAATATTTTTTTTGTTCTAGGAAATTATCTAACCCTTTTTTAAAGCCATCTACTGTCCCTGCTGTGACCAGCTCCTGCGGAAGGCTATTCCCTAAATTCACCGTTCTCACAGTAAAGAAGGCTTGTCGCCTCTGCAGGTTGAACCTTTTTTTTCCCAGACGGAGGGAGTGCCCCCTTGTTTTTTGTGGGGGTTTTACATGGAACAGGATTTCACCATATTTTTTGTATGTGCCATTTATATAAGTTAATCACGTCCCCCCAGAGTCATCTTTTTTCAAGGCTAAATAGGTTTAGTGCTTTTAATCTTCATCCTCATAACTTAGATTCTCCATGCTCCTTATTAGCTTCGTTGCACTTCTTTGTATTTTTTCCAACTCCAGGGCATCCTTTCTATGAACTGGAGCCAAGAACTGAACTACATATTCTAGATGAGGCCTCACTAATGCTTTGTAAAGTGGCAATATTACATCCCTGTCTCGTGAGTCCATGTCTCTTTTAATATACGACAATATCTTGCTGGCCTTTGAAGCAGCTGATTGACGTTGCATGCGGTTATTTAGTTTATGATTTACAAGTACACCCAGATCCTTCTCAACAAGTGACTCCCCCAGTGTAGCGCCCCCTAGGACATATGATGCATGCAGGTTGTTCGTACCCAGGTGCATAACTTTACATTTATCTACATTAAACTTCATCTGCCAAGTGGACGCCCAAACACTGTTTGTTTAAATCAGCTTGCAATTCACAAACATCTTCCATAGTCTGAATTATATTACATAGCTTGGTGTCATCTGCAAAAATAGAAATAGTGCTATTAATCCCATCCTCTATATCATTAATAAGTTGAATAATAGTGGTCCCAGCACTGAACCCTGGGGTACACCACTTATAACCGGGGACCATTCAGAGTAGGAATCATTGACCACAACACTCTGGATACGGTCCTTGAGCCAATTCTCAATCCAATTACAAACTATACTTTCTAAACCTATAGTCCTTAATTTACCCATTAGACGTCTATGGGGGACAGTGTCAAATGCCTTTGCAAAGTCCAAAAACACTATATCCACAGCGGCCACTCTATCTAGGCTTCTGCTCACCTCTTCATAAAAAACAAATCCGGTTGGTTTCACAGCTTCTGTCCTTAGTAAAACCGTGCTGGCTGTCACTTATAATACTATATATAGTCCCTTAATAGCCCCTCAAACATTTTCCCCACAATTGATGTTAAGCTTACTGGTCTATAATTACCCGAAGACCTAGAGCCCTTTTTGAAAATAGGCACCACATTTGCCCTGCGCCAGTCCATTGGCACTATACCAGTCACGAGAGAATCTCTAAATATTATGAAGAGGGGGACAGAAATAACTGAACTAAGCTCCTTAAGAACTCTAGGGTGTAAGCCATCTTGTCCCGTGGCCTTGTGTATGTTTATTTTATTTAATTTAGCTTGCACCATATCTACATTCATCCAATTCAGTATATCAACTGATATATTAACAGCACTGGCAGCGGCTACATCAGCTGCTCTTTCTTCTGTTGTATATACAGAGCGGAGGAACCCATTTAGTAACTCTGCCTTCTCTTGATCCCCTGTGACCAACTCCCCATTACCACTATCTAGGGATCCTTCATATTCAGACCTTGGCTTTTTTGCATTAATATGCTTGAATTTTTGGGGATTTGTTTTACTATCCTTGGCCACCTGCCTTTCATTTTGTATTTTTGCTGATTTTATTACCTTTTTACAGATTTTATTAAGCTCTATTATATTTTACAAAGGCTACAGCTATACCCTCAGATTTGTATTTTTCAAACGCCCTTTTTTTGTCATGTATTGGCCTTTTTACAGAAGGTGTAAGCCATGTGGGGTATAATTTTAGTCGTTTATACTTGTTACCTATAGGAATAAATTTTGCAGTATAATTACCCAAAGTAGATTTGAAAATCTCCCATTTATCATTTGTACCATTATTTGACATTAGTTCTTCCCAGTCTATATCCTGAATTGCAGGCCTCATCTTGGGGAAATTGGCCTTCTTAAAATTAAGAGTTTTTGCCCTCCCAGCCTGTGTGTTTTTTTACAGTATAGGTAAAATGTAACTATATTGTGACCACTTACCGAGGTTAACACGAACATTGACATTCCCAACAAGCTCTGCATTATTAGAAATGACCAGATCCAACAGAGCTTCACCTCTAGTCGGGTCTTCCACAAACTGGCCCATAAAATTTTCCTGCAACAGGTTGAGGAAAGGTCTCCTCTTTGCAGTTGAAGCCGCACCATGACACCAATTAATATCCCGGTAATTAAAATCTCCCATTATCACTACAGTACCTGCCTGTGCAGCCCACTCCATCTGTTTATATAGCTGAACTTCCATCTCCTCAGTTATATGGGGGGGGGGGGGGTCTGTAGAGAACACCAAAAGTAATTTTTTCAGCGTTTACCTCCCTTTGTAATTCCACCCACAAGGTTTCAACATCCTCAGTCTTCACCCACTATTGTCTCTTTCACACTCACATTCATATCACTTCTCACATACAGACATACACCACCGCCGCCTTTCCTATTCGCCCTGTCTTTCCAAAAAAGTGTAAAACCCTGTAGATTCACGAGAAGAGTCTAGCCATGTTTCAGCAACACCAACTATATCTATATTTTCTTCCAGTACCAAGGCCTCCAGCTCCCCCATTTTGCTTGCTAGACTACTGGCATTTGTGAACATACACTTTAACTTGCCTTTAAATGTTTCACTTTTAGTATCAGAAATGTGATTTGACATTTGGGCTTTTTTTATTTTCACTGCTGTTTTGTAACGAAAGGATCTCCTTATCTTGTTGCCTAGTCCTCTCCCCACCGTCTGTTTCTCCCCCCACCAATATAGTCTGACCTCGCTCTACCCCTTTATTTTCTACATTGACCTCCCTCCTCAGCCCTAGTTTAAATACTCCGCCCCCCCCCCAGCTAGAATTCTCTCCCCCAGCACAGTGGACCCCCTTCCATTTAGGTGCAAATAATCTGCAGAATACAGTTTGTACCCCAATGAAAAGTCAGCCCAATGCTCTAGGAACCCAAAGCCTTGTCCTCTACACCAAGACTTCAGCCATGCATTTAACTCCCTGAGCTCCCGCTGTCTTTCCTGTGATGCGCATGGCACAGGCAGTATTCCTGAAAATACAACCTTGGAGGTCCTTCCCTTCAGCTTGTAGCCTAGTTCTTTAAAATTATTCTTAAGGCTCCTCCACCTACCATTTATTCTGTCGTTGGTACCCACATGGACCACGGCAGCTGGATCATCACCAGCCCCTCCCAGCAATTTGTCCACCCGTTCCACCACATGCCGAACCCTGGCACCAGGGAGACCGCAAACCATTCGGTTGAGGCGGTCTTGGCGACAAATTATTCTATCCGTCTTACTGATTATAGAATTCCCTACAACTATCAATTGTCTTGGCTTACCTGCAATACCACCCCGCGACTACTCGCTGGGCTGTTCTCCCGGCTGTTAGGGAGATCAGTATCCACTAGGGCTGCCATTTCTGAGACCGACACCCTCGCATCATCACCCAACTTGGCAATTTTGCTTGGAATGTCAGAAACAGGATTGGCCTTCCTTTTCTTTGATCCCTTTCTACTGCCCCTAACTACATTAACCCAGCTACTTACCTGGTCTTGCTGACCCATGTCTTCACCCTCCAGTTCTACCCCACTAAATGCATGCTCCGTGAGCAGTAAGCTCCGCTCAAGATTGTCAATCTTCCTCAGTGTTGCATTCTGCTCCTCCAGATCTCTAATGCGAGCTTCCAGGTGAACAACATGCTCACATCTGCCACAGAGGTATTCACCCTGGAACTCCGGCTCCAGTCGTGCATAGATATGGCAAACTGTGCACTGAAGAAAACCACCAATCTTGCTGTCCATTATCAAAGTTACTACAAAACAGTGAACAATTGTCAAAGCAAAAGAAATGTAGAGTACTTACTGGGGCTTTAACTCCGGTTTTATAACTCCACTTATATCACAAGCCACTTAAACCACCAAGCTCAGAAAGAGCTTAAAGTGGTTGTCCACTTTCTGAAAACGGATGTCCTATCCACTAGATAGGTCATCAGTATATGATCGGTGTGTGTCCGACACCCACACCATGCACCAATCAGGCACCTCCGGACGATGTTGCAGGAAGCAGATGGCTCTGGTCAAAAAATAGCGGCCGAGAAGCAGTATTGCAGCTCTGCTCCAATTCAAGTGAATAGGAGCAGAGCTGCAGTTCTGCCAAACGGCTGCTATGCAGTGGTCGGAGCCATCTGCTTCTGGCTCAGACTACTGCATCCCGTTCCAAACATCCGGTGAGAGTTGAAGATCGGTGTGGGGTCCGGATGTTGGACACGCACCAATTATATACGGATGACCTATCCGGTGGATAGGTCACTAGTGTTCAGAAAGTGAACAACCCCTTTAAGTCTATGTGTCACCCATCACGGGCTTCAGCAGTTCCTGTACCACACTAGTTTTGCACAGGGGGGGGGGGGACAGAGACTTCTATAATCAGCTATCACTCATACTTAGACAGGTTCCTGTCACACAGGTATAATGTAGAAGAATATAGTGCATCGACCCTGTCTGTATACTTATGGTTTCTCAACTTATTTAGGAGAATATAGAAAATGATAACCAGTGTCTCCCAGCATGCAGAAATGGTATGGTCTTTAGCTGGTCATGTGATGCTGTGCTGAAGCATCATGGGATTGATAGCAGAGAGGAAGAAAAAGCTGGGGAAATCGAAGCATCAAGGTGGAGGCTTTTTTTTTTAAAAAAGCAGACAAGGCAGCAGGCCAAAAAGTACGTACAGAATACATAAAAAGTGTAGAATGTGGTATACAGTTAGGTGGGAATGCAGACCTGGAAAGTTGTCTCTCCACTGGAGGTCTTCTTTAACCCCTTAAGGACAGCCTGTTTTGGCATTAAGGACACAGCCTATTTTTTCAAATCTGACATGTGTCACTTTATGTTGTAATAACTCCGGAATGCTTTTACCCATCCAAGCGATTCTGAGATTGTTTTCTCGTGACACATTGGACTTTATGTTACTGGCAAAATTGATGTTACTGGCAAAATTTGCTCAATACATTAAGTATTTAATTGTGAAAAACACCAAAATTTCGCGAAAAATTGCAAAAATTAGCATTTTTCTAAATTTATATGTATCTTCTTGTAAGACAGATCGTAATACCACACAAAATTGTTGCTAATTAACATCACCCATATGTCTACTTTAGATTGGCATCGTTTTTTGCACATCCTTTTATTTTTCTATGACATCACAAGGCTTAGAACTTTAGCAGCAATTTCTCACATTTTCAAGAAAATTGCAAAAGGCTATTTTTACAGGGGCCAGTTCAGTTGTTAAGTGGATTTTAGGGCCTTATATATTAGAACCCCTCGATAAGTCACCCCATTTTTAAAACTTCACCCCTCAAAGTATTCAAAACAGCATTTAGAAAGTTTCTTAACTGTTTAGATGTTTCACAGGAATTAAGGCAAAGTAGATGTGAAATTTTCACATTTCTTTTTTTTTTTTTGCAGAAATTCATTTTATCATCTATTTTTTTTTGTAACACAGAAAGCTTTACCAGAGAAACTAACTCAATATCTATTGCCCAGATTCTGCAGTTTTTAGAAATACCCCACATGTGGCCCTAGTGCACTTATTGACAAGCACAGGCCTCAGAAACACCGAGGATTTTGGGGCCTCCTTTTTATTAGAAAATATTTTAGGCTCCATGTCGGGTCTGAAAAGCTCTTGCGGCACCAAAAGAGAGGAAATCCCCCAAAAGTGACCCCATTTTGGAAACTATACCCCTTGAGGAAGTTATCTAGTGGTAGAGTGAGCATTTTGACACCGCAGTTTTTTGGAGAAATTATTGGAAGTAGGCCGTGAAAATGAAAATCTACATTCTTTCAAAGAAAATGTAGGTTTAGCTAATTTTTTCTAATTTCCACAAGGACTAAAAAGGAGAAAATGCACCACTACTTTTGTAAAGCAATTTCTCCCGAGTAAAACAATACCCCGCATGTGGTCATAAACGGCTATTTGGACACACGGCAGGGCTTCGAAGGGAAAGAGCGCCATTTGGCTTTTGGAGCTCAAATTTAGCAGGAATGGTTTGCGGAACACACGTCGCATTTGCAAAGCCCCATAGCGACCAAAACAGTGAAAACACCAAAAAAAGTTACTCCATTTAGGAAACTACACCCCTTGAAGAATCTATCTAGGGGTGTAGTGAGCATTTTGAACCCACAGGGGTTTCATAGATTTTATTAGAATTGGGCAGTGAAGATAAAAAAAAATCCTTTTTTTCCAATAAGACGTAGCTTTAGCTCAAAATTTTTCCTTTTCTCAACAAATAAAGGAATAAAAGAACCCCAACATTTGTAAAGCAACTTCTCTGGAGTACGGCAATACCCCATTTGTGGTCATAAACTGCTGTTTGGGCATACGGCAAGGATCAGAAGAGAAGGTGCACCATTTGGCTTTTGGAGCACAGATTTTGATGGATTGGTTTCTTGACACCTTGTCACTTTTGCAAAGCCCCTAAGGTACCAGTACAGTGGAAACTACCCAAAAGTGACTCCATTCACAAAACTACACCCCTTGAGGAATTCATCTAGGGGCGTAGTGAGCATTTTGACCCCACAGGTGTTTCATAGATTTTATTAGAATTGGGCAGTGAAAATAAAAAAAATCCTTTTTCTTCAATAAGACGTAGTTTTAGCTGAAAAGGTTTCATATTCTCAACAAATAAATGAAAAAAAGCACGCCAACACTTGTAAAGCAACTTCTCCTGTGTACGGCAATACCACATATGTGGTCATAAACTGCTGTTTGGGCACAGAGTAGGGCTCAGAAGGGAAGGAACGCCATTTGGCTTTTGGAGTACAGATTTTGCTGGATTGGTTTCTGGTCGCTATGTCGCATTTGCAAAGTCCCTGTGGGACCAAAACATTGGAAACCCCCCAGAAGTGACCCCATTTTGGAAACTACACCCCTCAAGGTATTCACCTAGGGGTGTAGTGAGCATATTAACCCCACAGGTGATTGCAACATCGAGTGCACACCAATTTCTGCCAGAGTGAAAATGGTTTTTCAATAGATATGCCAATATGTGGCGCCCAGCTTGTGCCACTGGAGACACACACCACAAAAATTGTTAAAAGGGTTCTCCCGGGTATTGGGATGCCATATATGTGGAAGTAAACTGCTGTTTGGGCACACTGTAGGGTTCAGAAGGGAGGTAGCGCCATTTGGCTTTTGGAGCTTGGATTTTGCTTGTAGTAGTTTTGTATTGAGTCTTACTGGTGTTTCAGTTTATAACGTGGGGTTACATGTAAGGCGGGCGGAGTATATAAAAGGGGCATAGTCAGGTGGTATAGTGGGGTAAAAAAAAACAATACAATAATTCATAGATGTGTGTTATGCTGTGACACAATCCTTTCTGCACAGGCCGGTGTCGCACTAATAAATGGTCTTTACTTATTCCTCTTTTGGTCCACACTCGGCACCTTTGAAGCTTGGGGAATTTTGCTGGGAAAGTGTTGTCCTGGTATAATACGGGCACCCTCACTTCCAGCAGATGTTTGGGCCCTCCCCTTCCTGGTTCCCTAATTTTAGGGGCCTTGATAATTCGCCACTTGAAACAGAAGAAACGTTCCCCTTGGGCCGGCACAACTGCATATTTTTATTTCCCGGCTTACTGGTGCCTTGACTAATTTTATTTTTTCATAGACGTAGTGGTATGACGGCCGTTTTTTTTTGTGGGACGAGCTGTAGTTTTTATTGGTACCATTTTGGGGTACATGTGACTCTTTGATCACTTGTTATCTTTTTTTGGTAGGCAAGGTGACCAAAAAACAGCAATTCTGACATTTTTTTAGTTATTTTTATACAGCGTTCACCACGCATTATAAATTACATGTTAGCTTTATTCTGCGGGTCAGTCCGATAATACCCAATTTATACCACTTTTTTATGTTTTACAACTTTTTGCACAATAAAATAACTTTTGTAAAGGGAATGGATTTTTTCTGTCGCCAAGTTGTGAGAGCATAACCGTTTTAAATTTTTCGCCGACGGAGCTGTATGAGGGCTTGTTTTTAGCGAGACGAGTTATAGTTTTTATAGGTACATGCGACTTTTTGATCACTTTTTATTTTAATTATTGGAAGACAAAGTGACCAAAAAATAGCAATTATGTCAGTATTGTTTAGTTATTTTTTTTACGGCGTTCACTGTGCGGAATAAATAAAATACTTTTATAGTTAACCCCTTAATGACCAGCCTATTTGAGACCTTAAAGGCAATGTGTTGCCAGAAAAACATGTTTTGTTTTTTTTAATTAAACATTTAGTGTGTAGGTGATTAACCCCTTAAGGACGCAGCCTAGTTTTGGCCTTAAGGCTCAGAGCCCATTTTTCAAATCTGACATATTTCACTTTATGTGGTAATAACGTCGGAATGCTTAAACCTACCCAAGCGATTCTGAGATTGTTTTCTCGTGACACATTGGGCTTCATGTTCGTGGTAAAATTTGGTCGATATATTCAGTGTTTATTGGTGAAAAATTGCAAAATTTAGAGAAAATTTTGAAAAAATTGCATTTTTCAGAATTTAAATGCATCTGCTTGTAAAACAGACGGTTATACCACCCAAAATAGTTACTAGTTCACATTTCCCATATGTCTACTTTAGATTGGCATCGTTTTTTGAACATTCTTTTATTTTTCTTGGACGTTACAAGGCTTAGAACATAAACAGCAATTTCTCATATTTTTAAGAAAATTTCAAAAGCCTTTTTTTTAAGGTACCTCTTGAGTTCTGAAGTGGCTTTGTGGGGCCTATGTATTAGAAACCCTGATAAAACACCCCATTTTAAAAACTAGACCCCTCAAAGTATTCAAAACAGCAGTTATAAAGTTTTTTAACCCTTCAGGCATTTCACAGGAATTAAAGCAAAGTGGAGGTGAAATTTGCAAATTTCATTTTTCTTGCTGAATTTCAATTTTATTCATTTTTTTTTCTGTAACACAGAAGGTTTTACCAGAGAAACGCTACTATGTATTTTCCAGATTCTGCAGTTTTTAGAAATGTCCCACATGTGGCCCTACTGCGCTCGTGGACTAAAAGACAAGCCCTAGAAGCAAAGAAGCACCTAGTGCATTTTGAGTCCTCTTTTTTATTAGAATATATTTTAGGCAGCATGCCAGGTTTGAAGAGGTGTCAAAACAGTAGGAATCCCCCAATAGTGACCCCATTTTGTAAACTACACCCCTCAAGGAATTCA
The DNA here is from genome assembly GCF_050947455.1 of Rhinoderma darwinii. Classification (NCBI taxonomy): domain Eukaryota; kingdom Metazoa; phylum Chordata; class Amphibia; order Anura; family Rhinodermatidae; genus Rhinoderma; species Rhinoderma darwinii. The sequence goes on along the minus strand of NC_134687.1, from coordinate 255,030,922 downwards.
TTTAGGGTTGTTGTTAGCATTTTGACCGCACAGTTTTTTCACAGCACGTATTTGAATTGGGCTCTGAAATTAAAAAAATGTCATTTTTTCCAATAAAATGTCATTTGTGATCAAAATTTCTTATTTTCACAGGGAACAAAATACACCATTTTGTTGCCCAATTTGTCCTTAGTGTGGCAGTACCCCATTTGTGGTGATAAACTGCCGTTTGGGCCCATGGGAGGGCTCAGAAGGAAAGGAGCGCTATATGTTTGTTGGAGTCCAGATTTTGTTGGATTGGTTTTCGGGTGCCATGTCGCATTTGCAGAGCCTCAGAGGTATCAAAGCAATGGAAACCCACCAAAAGTGACCCCATTTTGGAAACTACACCCCTCAAGGAATTCATTTATGGTTGTTGTTAGCATTTTGACCGCACAGTTTTTTCACAGCACGTATTTGAATTGGGCTCTGAAATTAAAAAAATGTCATTTTTTCCAATAAAATGTCATTTGTGATCAAAATTTCTTATTTTCACAGGGAACAAAATACTCAATTTTGTTGCCCAATTTCTCCTGAGTGCATCAATACCCCATTTGTGGCAATAAACTGCCGTTTGGGCCCATGGGAGGCCTCAGAAGGGAAGGAGCGCTGTGTGTTCTTTGGAGTACAGATTTTGCTGGTTCGGTTTTCGTGTGCCATGTCGCATTTGCAGAGCCCCAGAGGTATCAAAGCAATGGAAACCCACCAGAAGTGACCCCATTTTGGAAACTACACCCCTCAAGGAATTCATTTATGGGTAATGTGACCATTTAGACCCCATAGTTTCTTCACAGAACTTATTTGAATTGGGCTGGGAATGAAAACAAAATTATTTTTGTCAAATAATATGTAGTTTTGGCTGAAAATTTCTTATTTTCACAAGAAACAAAATACCCCATTCTGTTGCGCAATTTGTTCTGAGTGCCGCAATACCCCATTTGTTGTGATAAACTGCCGTTTGGGCCCATGGGAGGGCTCAGAAGGAAAGGACCACCATTTGGCCTACTCGGGATTTTCTAGTGCGAAGTCATGTATGCAGAAGCCCCTGAGGTACCAGTACAGTTGAAACCCGCAAGAAGTGACCCCGTTTTAAAAACTACACCCTTAAGGCATTCATCTAGAGGTGTAGTGAGCATTTTGACCGGAGACCTACACCCCATAAACTGTAATGTGGGTTCTCCCGAGTATGGCAATACCCTACATGTGGCTGTTATCAGCTGCCTGGACACACAGCAGGGCCCAGAGGGGAAAGACGAGGGGGGATAAGCTGTGCGGAGTGCATCAGGGTAAGTAAAATTGGGGTAAATTATAAACCAAGGGATGTATGATAAATTTTAAAACACTTTCATACAGAGCTCTGGTTATTCGGGACACGTGTCACATTGATATATTGTGTCCTCCCTTATCCCCCTCTTATAGCAGACTTTGCACCTCTTTTGACTTTTTCCCTTCTTGCCAGTTTGGGGAACTTCCCCTGGAAAGTGTTGCCCTGGTACGATGCGTGTGGGCTCGCTTCCAGAAGTACTGGGTGCCCCCCCTTCTTGGTCCCTAAAGATTAGGTTCTTGATAATCACCTCTTGAAATTCCAGGAAAGTTCCCGTCTGGCCTGCACATCGACGTAGCACGTATGCATTGTACAAAGCCATCTATATGATGTTCCCGGCCAGCTTCTTATACCACACCGCATGGCGCTGTAGGGCTTCAGGGCTTGATCTTACAAGTCCATCCCTCCCATGTACCTATTGTAGTCCAGGATGCAGTCTGGTTTGGGGGTGGCCTTTCCTTCATATATCCTAAACCTGTAGGTATACCCTGATGCACTCTCACAGCTTATACATCTTCACGCCATACCTTGCCCTCTTACCCGGCAGGTACTCGCGGAATTGAACCCTCCCTTTAAAATGTACCAGGGACTCATCAATAGAAATACACTTCTCGGGGGTGTATGCTTGGGAAAACCGGGCACTGGAACGGTCTAATAGGGGTCTCCGTTTAGACAAACGGTCAAAACTGGGGTAATCTCGGGGTGGGCACGGCTCATTATCAGTATAATGTAAGAAGCAAAGTATTGCCTCATTTATTTATTTTTTTAGGTTCCAGTTCAGTTCTGAAGTTGCTTTGAGGGGCCCATATATTAGAAACCCCTATCAAATACCCCATTTTAGAAACTAGACCCCTCAAAGTATTCACAACAGCATGTAGAAAGTTTATGAACCCTTTAGGTGTTTCACAAAAATTTAGAGCAAAGTAGAGGTGAAATTTACATTTTTTTTTTGTCAGAAAATCCTCTTTATACCATTTTTTTTATAACACAAAAGGATTTATCACAGAAACGCAACTTAATACGTATTGCCCAGATTCTGCAGTTTAGAGAAATATCCCACATGTGGCCCTTGGGCGGTAATGGACTGAAGCACCGGCCTCCGAAGCAAAGGAGCACCCAGTGGATTTTGAGGCCTCTTTTTTATTAGGCACCATGTCCGGTTTGAAGAGGTCTTGTGGTGCCAAAACATTGGGAACCCCCCAAAAGTGACCCCAATTTGGAAACTAGACCCCTTGAGGAATCCATTGTAGTTTTCTTGGGGTGCATGCGGCTTTTTGATCAGTTTTTATTCTATTTTTAGGTGGCGTGGTGACTAAAAAACAGCAATTCTACTATTGTTTTTTTTTCGTTTTTTTTTTACAGCGTTCACCGTGCGCTATAAATGACATTCACTTTATTCTGCGGGGCGATACGATTACGGCGATACCAGATGTTTATAGTTTTTTTTTATGTCTTATGGCGTTTGCACAATAAAATACGTTTTGTAAACAATCATTCACTTTTTGTGTTACCTTATTCTAAGAGCCATAACGTTTTTATTTTTCAATCAATAAAGCCGTGTGAGGACTTATTTTTTGCGTAACGAACTGTAGTTTTGATCAGTACCATTTTTAGGTACATGCGACTTTTTGACCTCTTTTTAATCCATTTTTTGGGAGGTGAAGTGACCAAAGAATTGTGATTGTGGTTCGGTTTATTATTATTTTATTTTACGGCGTTCACCGTGCGGGATAAATAATGAAATAATTTTGGAGTTCAGGCCGTTACGGACGCGGCGATACCAATTATGTATAGTTTGTTTGTTTATATATTTTTATTAATAATAAAGGACTGATAAGGGAAAAGGTGGGATTTTTACTTTTATTACTTTTAAATCTTTTATTTTCTAATTTTTACACATCTTTTTTTAACTTTTTTTTCACTTTATTACTTTGTCCCACTAGGGGACATGAGGGCAGGAGGCTCTGATCGCTATTCTAATACACTGCACTACATGCGTAGTGCAGTGTATTAGAACTGTCAGCTACTCACTGACAGCAAGCATAGTGGGTCCTGACGTTGTCAGGACCCACTAGGCTTCCGTCTATGGCATAGCCGGACGCCATTGTTTGGTGTCCGGTTGCCATAGTCAACATCGCCGGCCGCTATCGCGTAGCAGGCCGGCGATGGCAGCTTAACCCCTAAAAAGCCGCGATCTCTATAGAACGCGACTTTTAAGGGGTTAATCAGCGGGGACACAGCGATCGGTCCCCGCTGTAGGAGCTGTGACAGCTGCTGAACAAGACAGCAGCGTCACAGCTCCTGTATGTGTCGGGAGGACGGCCGAAACGGCCGTTACTCCCGAGACGTACTATTACGGCATGGAGCGCGAACGATACAGCTGCCATGACGTAATAGTACGTCAAGGAGCGGGAAGGGGTTAAACATTGTTCAAATTTTTTTTATTTTTTTCACGAGTCAGGAAATATTATAAATTAATTCTAATTTATAATATTTCCCATTGCTGGTCACTAGATGAAGCTATTCCCAAAATTGCAGCATTGCATGTGGTAAAGCAACCACATTGCTTTATGCTGCAAAATTGGGTAAAAAGCCCTCGCTCTAGTGAGCTCTCAGCATCCCCCCCCTGCTTTATCCTGGCTAGTGCCGGGATAAACGAGGGGTTTGAACGGTCTAACCTCCTACACTGTGTGTCGCCATTTTTTGAGCTAACACACAGTGTAGTAGGTTTACATACAGTAGTAAACGTACACAAACACGAACATACATATAAATCTCTTACCTGCTCCTGCCGCCGTGGCTCCCTCCGGCCCGTCCGCTCCGTCTGCTGCCGCTGGTCCAAATGCACAAGTCCGGAAGCCGCGACCGGAAGTAGTAATCTTACTGTCCGGGCGCGACTTCCGGTCCACACGAAAATGGTGCCGGACGGCGCGCATTTCAAATTGGACTGTGTGGGAGCGGCACATGCGCAGTTCCCACACAGACGGCGTACATTGAAGTGGATGGGACGGGAGCCGTTCGCAGTCCCTATGGGACTGTGGCTGCCGTATTCCATGTCTGTATGTGTCGTTAATCAACACATACAGAAATGGAAAAAAAAATGGCAGCCCCCATAGGGAAGAAAAAGTGTAAAATTAAGAAAAAGTAAAACACAAATAAATATAAACATTTTTAATAAAGCACTAACATCGTTAACATATTTTAAAAAAAATTGTGATGACACTGTTCCTTTAATGACCAAGCCATTTTTTACGTTTTTCCATCGTCGCATTCCAAGAGCTATAACTTTTATTTTTGCGTCGACATAGCTGTATAAGGTCTTGTTTTTTGCGGGACAAGTTGTACTTTTTAATAGCACCATTTTGGGGGACATATTATTTATTGATAAACTTTTATTAACTTTTTTGGGGGGGGGGGGGGGAATAGAAAAAAACCCTGGAATTTCGCCACTCTTTTTCGCATCTTAAATCAACAGCGTTTACCGTGTGATATAAATAACACCATAACTTTATTCCGCGGGTTGTTACGATTGCAACGATACCAAATTTGTATAGTTTTTGTATGTTTTACTACTTTTACACAGTAAAAACGCTTTTTTTTCAAAATTATTTGTTTTTGTGTCTCCATATTTGAAGAGCCGTAACGTTTTCATTTTTTCGCCGATGCGGTTGTATGAGGGCTTTTTTTTGCTGGAAGACTTGTAGTTTTTACTGGTACCATTTTGGAGTAGATGCGACTTTTTGATCACTTTTTATAAAAAAAATGTAAAGTCAGGATTCACAGAAAAATGCAATTTTTCCATAGTTTTTTATTACATTTTTTACGGCGTTCACCGTGCGGGTTAAATAATGTTATAGATTTATAGTCGGGGTCGTTACGGACGCGGCGATACCAAATATGTGTAACTTTTTTACTTTATTTTGGTTTTTTAATAGTGAAGCATTGTGTAAGGGGAAAAGCTGGGTTTTTCATTTTTTTCACATTTTTTTTTTCATTAACTTTATTAAACTTTTTTGTAACTTTTTTACTAGTCCCACTAGGGGACTATAATATGCGATTCTCCGATCGCTATTGTAATACACTGCAATACTTTTGTATTGCAGTGTATTACTGCCTGTCCGTTTAAAACGGACAGGCATCTGCTAGGTCATGCCTCCGGCATGATCTAGCAGGCAGTCGCTCCAGGCAAACCTGGGGGCCTTTATTAGGCCCCCGGCTGCCATTAGAGACACAGACACTCGGCGATCGTATCGCCGGGTGTCAGTGGGAGAGAGAGGGAGCTCCCTCCCTCTCCAAAACCACTCAGATGCGGTGCACGCTATTGCGCACCGCATCTGAAGGGTTAAACGGGTGAGATCGATACTAATATCGATCTCACCCGGCAGAGCAGGGACGCTCCCAGCCCTCAGCTGCCTCTAGCAGCTGAGAGCAGGGAGATTTGACACTCCCTGCTTTGTTTACTTTATCCTGATGCAGCGTCGTGAAAAGGCGTATGCATCAGAATAAAGCCCATTAGTGGCCGCCGTTAAAAGGCGTATTGGCGGTCACTAACGGGTTAAGGTTGTTACGGTCGCAGCGATACCAAATTTGTATTGCTTTATTATTTTTTTCAATTATAAATGACTTGATAAGGGAAAAAGGGCGATTGTGTTTTGTGTTATTATTTGAAACTTTTATTGTATTTTTTACAACTTTTATTTTTCCTTTTTTTACACTTTTCTTTAGTCCTACTAGGGGACTTGAGGGTCCAACTGTTTGTTTGATGTTCTAATACATTGCACTACCTATGTAGTGCAATGTATTAGAACTGTCAGTTGTTCACTGACAGCAAGCCGATCAAATCGGCTAACGTAATGGCAGATAGGAAGCCATTGTTAGGCATCCGGTTGCCATAGTAACAGTCGCCAGCCTTGCCATCGTATGGCAGGGCTGCCGATTTCATACAAACCACTTTGATGCAGCGATTGCATTGAATCGCTGCATTGAAGGGGTTAATGGCAGGAATCGGAGCTAGCTCCGGTTCCTGCCAATAGATCGGGGTGTCCGCTGTAACATACAGCGGACACCCACTGCTGACGCCGGCTCAGCTTCTGAGTCGGCGCCATCTTGCCGATGGTACCGGAAGCCTTCTGGGCCCCGCCGACAACGGGGCATAGGAGGATTTCGTTACTGGCAGACCGGGAGGTAAGTATTAGCCCTCCGATCGCCTTTGCAGCCACCGGCAACCCAGCGATCACGTTGCTGGGGTGCCGGTGGCTATAAACTCCTCACATGCTGCGATCTCTATTGAATGCAGCATGTGAGGGGTTAATCGGTCGGATCGGAGGCCGATACCTCAGGTGCCAGCTATAACATACAGCTGTCACCCGGCGGTGATGTCGCAGGCTCAGCTCCTGAGCCAGCTCCATCTGTTTCATGTACAGTTACGTGGAGATGCGCGAAAAGACCATCTCCCATCACGTAACTGTACGTGAAATGGCGCGAAGGGGTTAAGAAAAGTTATTAAATACAAAAAAACTGGCTGCAATCTGTGAAATCGGATAAAAAAAAACAAACCCCAAAATAAATTACTCCCCCACCGCTCCAAAGCCAGCGGCCGGCTCACCAGGCGGAAGGGGTCGCGGGACATAGGGAAGCGCATCTATCAGACATTTATGGCATATCCTGTGGATATGCCATAAATGTCTTTCATGACAAAACCCCTTTAAGGGTTGAAACAATTAATCTATTTAATTAGCACGAGTTCAAGAGAGCACATTATACAGATCATATACAGCAAATAAAATCCACGGGGAAACAAAGACCATAAATATTCCTCCAGGCAAATCATAGCGGTGCTTATCAACAGCAAGGTACAGTTAATCATAAGCAACACAGAAAGTGGAAATCTGCGGCACTCATCAATCCTTAAAATCAGTCCTTTTATTCAGTCATATTAAAACATAGGCGATCCAAACTTGATACATAGGCGACGGCCGTTTCGCGCTATCCGCACTTCATTTTGGCCTCAATAGTACCGCCCAGACACGATACTTATAATCCACCTTGACAAAAAAAATAAGCCGTACACAAAATGTAGCAAATTCAAATCACGCAAAGTTTACATAATTCAATTTAAAATATAATTTAAAAAACCCTCAAAAGCATTTGATTCTGCTGGCAGAGGTGGGTTAAGAAAACCTGTAATTTCGTGATGTAAAAACTTGAAAGAACATTTGGTGAAAGGTAAGTTCTACCTGGTTGAAAAATGCAATACTGTATATTTACTACCAAAGGAGACGCAATGGATTAACATAATGGAGCCAGTAGGACCCCTTAGGTTTGAATAACCGAAGTGATTTGAGTTCTTATTTATATTTTTAAATGTATTATGTAAGCTTTGCATGTTTGAAGTTCATACATTTTTACGTAAGCCTGGGACAAGTTTTCTGCCCTCAACAACTTTAGAACATGTATTCTTATTTTACCCTTTCATGACCAAGGGTCATTGATGTCCCTGTGTCCAAGTCAAATTTCCCATATCTGATATGCACTTCTTTAACCCCTATCCGCACAAGTAACTAACTATACGTTGTTGCGGGAGGTTACTTCTCGCACGAGGACGTATAGTTATCGAGTTGTTTCCGGTGACAGTGTGCACCAGGAACCGGGAGGTCAGCTGTCGCCGACAGCTGACACTCCACTCTTGCCGGCCTGCGGTCCTTTGCCGCTGATTTCGGCGAATTAACCCCTTAGATGTGGCGATCGGTTGCAAACGCCGCATTTTAGGGGTTTCAAGCATATCGGCAGATCCCGGTACGAAATCGCGGGGTTTGCCGGTACTTAGCATGGAAACCGGTAGCCAAACAATGGCCTCCGTGTCTGCCATGGACGGAAGCCCATCAAGCCCAACCTAGAGCTGGTCCTGATAGGCTTCATGTCAGTGACAGGAAGTCACTGTGTCGTTCCCGATGCACACTGTCGGTGACAAGGTGTGCATCGGGAAGAGGGAGGTCCGCTGTCCCCGACAGCTGACACTCCAGTGTTGCCGATCAGCGGCTCATCGCCGCTGATTTCGGCAATTAACCCGATAAATGCGAGGCTTGATTGCGATCGCCGCATTTAGGGGGTTTGTAGCACATCAGCGGCCCCCATGCAAGTGTGGGGGTTGCTGATGCTTGTGATGGCATCCGGAGGCCAGACAACGGCCTCCGGGTCTGCCATGTATTGAAGCCTAAGAGGACCAGCCTGTAGACTTACTGTCAGAGTGACTGACACAATCCTGTGAAACGCCTAAAGGGTTAAAATACTTTCTGAATGTGGTTTTGAATACTTTGAGGGGTGCGGTTTTCAAAAAGGGGTGATTTATGGGGAGTTTCTAATATAACTGAAAAATAACTGAATTGGTCCCTGAAAAAATAGCCTTTTGAAACTTTCTTGAAAGTATGAGAAATTGCTGCTAAAGTTCTAAGGCCTCATGTACAAGACTGTAGCCATGTGCATGGCCGTGATTTTCGGGTTGGCCAGCCACGGAGTGACAGCCACGAGCCACTCGCAAATCACGTGCCGTGCACATGGCCGTGGCCATTATTTTGAATGAGCCCGGACCGCAGAACACGGCCGTAATAAGACTTGTCCGTACTTTCTGCGGTGCGGGCTCCTGGGCCATGCACGGACTGTGAAAACCATGGTTGTGTGAATGGCCCCATAGGAATGAAAGGGGCCGCAATTCTCCCGTGGGAATTGCGGCCGCAAAAGCACGTTCGTGTGCATGAGGCCTAAGCCTTGTAACGTCCTAGAAAAAATAAAAGGATGTGAAAAAAAACTATGCAAACAAAGTAGACATATGGGAAATGCTACTAGTTAACTATTTTGTGTGCTATTACTAATCTGTTTTGCAAGAAAAAACATTTAAATTTAGAAAAATGCACATACTTACAAAAATGTGACGTTTTTCACAAAAAAATATTGAATTTATCGACCAAATTTTTTCACTAAAATAAAGTACAATATGTCACGCGAAAACAATCTCAGAATCGCTTGGATAGGTAAAAGTATTCCAGAGATATTACCACATAAAGTGAAAAGTCAGATTTGAAAAAATCATGTGTGTTCACGAGGCCAAAACAGGCTGGGTCCTGAAGGAGTTAAAACAATAATATCTTTGCAACCGCTTTGAATATCACAACTCATTTTACTTTGTTTTTCTTTTTACAAGACTTATGAGGCTTTAATTTTCTAGATTAGTTTAATTAATTCTATGTTTTGAATTTTTATTATGAGCAGACAAAACACTAAAGATGTGAAAAAAAAACCACTGTATGTGTGTGTGTATATATATATATATATATAATAATAATAATAATAATAATCTTTATTTATATAGCGCCAACATATTACGCAGCACTTTACAATTTAGAGGGAACATGAAACAAACAATATCAGACATTACATAGTGACAAAGTTCATTTACAATTCAAACCTGGGTAGTGAGGACCCTGCTCGCAATATATATATATATATATATATATATATACACACACACACACACACACACACACACACACACACACACACACACACACACAGGGTGGGCCACTTATATGGATACACCTAAATAAAATGGGAATGGTTGGTGATATTAACTTCCTGTTTGTGGCACATTAGTATATGGGAGGGGGGAAACTTTCCAAGCTGGGTTTTGACCATGGCGGCCATTTTGAAGTCGGCCATTTTGTATCCAACTTTAGTTTTTTCAATGGGAAGAGGGTCATGTGACATCAAACTTAGAGAATTTCACAAGAAAAACAATGGTGTGCTTGGTTTTAACGTTACTTTATTCTTTCATGAGTTATTTACAAGCTTCTCTTTGTTTACAGCCATTCACATGTCGCAGAGGTTAACACGTGAGGAGCGGATAGAAATTGTGTTGATGTCTGGTGAACGCAGTACCCGGGTCATAGCAGCAGATTTCAATGCAAGACACCCTACGAGACCACCCATCTTTCATGCTACAGTTTGAAAACTGCTTGCCAAGTTTCGTGAAACTGGTTCAGTGTTGGATTTGCCCAAATGTGGACGCATGAAAACTGTCTCTAATGAAGAAACATCAGTGGCTGTCCTAGCTTGATTCAGCAAGAGCCCACAGCGTAGCACTCGCCGTATGTCACTGGAGAGTGGTATCAGTCGAACATCCCTTACAAACTCCAGCTGCTGCAGCATCTCAACGAGGATGACCCTGATTGGCGCACTGAATTTGCAGAATGGGCGAAACAAAAATTGGAACAGGACCCTGAGTTTACACAGAAATTATTATGCACATTGGATTTAAGTGTCAAACATTTAATTATTAGTTTTTCAATTAAACTCATGGATGGTATTGTCTTAGGGCTCTTTGGATCATTGTAATCAATCTCAGACACCTGTGATAATTAGTTTGCCAGGTGTGCCAAATCAAAGGAAAACTACTTAATAAGGACGTTCCACATTATTAAGCAGGCCACAGGTTCCAAGCAATATGGGAAAGAAATAGGATCGCTCTGCTGCCGAAGAGCGTGAAATTGTCCAAGGTATTGCACTAGGTAAGAAAACATTGGATATTTCAAGAAAACTTAAGCGTGATCATCGTACTGTGAAAAGATTTGTGGCTGATTCAGAGCACAAACGGGTTCGCTCAGATAAAGTTATAATGAGGAAGGTTTCGGCCAGACAAATTAATAGGATTAGGAGAGCAGCTGCTAAAATGCCACTGCAAAGCAGCAAACAGGTATTTGAAGCCGCTGGTGCCTCTGGAGTCCCACGAACCTCAAGGTGTAGGATCGTCCAGAGGTTTGCAAGTGTGCATAAAGCTATTATTCGGCCACCCCTAAACAAAGCTCACAAGCAGAAACAGTTGCAGTGGGCTCAGAAATACATGAAAACTAATTTTCAAACCGTGTTTACGGATGAGTGCCGTGCAACCCTGGATGGTCCAGATGGATGGAGTAGTGGATGGTTGGTGAATGGCCACCATGTCCCAACAACGCTGCGACGTCATGTTTTGGGCTGGAATCATGGGGAGAGCGCTGGTAGGCCCCTTTAGGGTCCCTGACGGTGTGAAAATGACCTCTGCAAAGTACGTCGAGTTTATGACTGACCACTTTCTTCCGTGGTACAAAACGAAGAACCGTGCCTTCTGTAGCAAAATTATCTTCATGCATGACAATGCACCATCTCATGATGCAAATAATACCACTGTGTCATTGGCTGCTATGGGCATAAAAGGAGAGAAACTCATGGGGTGGCCCCCATGTTCCCATGACCTCAACCCTATTGAGAACCTTTGGAGCATCCACAAGAAAAATATTTATGAGGGTGGGAGGCAGTTCACTTCAAAACAGAAGCTCTGGCAGGCTATTCTGACATCTTGCAAAGATATTCAAGCAGAAACTGTCCAAATACTCACAAATTCAATGGATGCAAGAATTGTGAAGGTGATATCAAAGAAGGGGTCCTATGTTAACATATAACTTGGCCTGTTCAGTGTTTTTTTATTGAAAGAGCTTTTGATTTCTGTAAATATGACCTCCTGATGCTGCAAATTCAACAAATTAGCATTTTAGTTCTCTTTACAACCTTTAAAACGTTTTGATCTCTGTTGTGCATAATAATTTGAAACCGTGCATTTTAAGCTTTTTACTTCTAAAAAAAAAAATTGGGGAACGCGGTATATATACACACACACACACACACACACACACACACACACACACACACACACACACACACACACACACACACACACACACACACACACACACTACCGTTCAAAAGTTTGGTGTCACCCAGACAATTTTGTGTTTTCCATGAAAACTCACACATATTTATCAAATGAGTTGCAAAATGACTAGAAAATATAGTCAAGACATTACAAGGTTAGAAATAATGATTTTTATTTGAAATAATAATTTTCTCCTTCCAACTTTGCATTCGTCAAAGAATGCTCCATTTGCAATTACAGCATTGCAGACCTTTGGCATTCTAGCTGTCAATTTGCTGAGGTAATCGGGAGAAATTTCACCCCATGCTTCTAGAAGCCCCTCCCACAAGTTGGATTGGCTTGATGGGCACTTCTTGCGTACCATACGGTCAAGCTGCTCCCACAACAGCTCTATGGGGTTGAGATCTGGTGACTGCGCTGGCCACTCCATTGCAGATAGAATACCAGCTGCCTGCTTCTTCCCTAAATAGTTCTTGCATAATTTGGAGGTGTGCTTTGGGTCATTGTCCTGTTGTAGGATGAAATTGGCTCCAATCAAGCGCTGTCCACAGGGTATGGCATGGCGTTGCAAAATGGAGTGATAGCCTTCCTTATTCAAAATCCCTTTTACCTTGTACAAATCTCCCACTTTACCAGCACCAAAGCAACCCCAGACCATCACATTACCTCCACCATGCTTGACAGATGGCGTCAGGCACTCTTCCAGCATCTTTTCAGTTGTTCTGCGTCTCACAAATGTTCTTCTGTGTGATCCAAACACCTCAAACTTCGATTCGTCTGTCCATAACACTTTTTTCCCAATCTTTCTCTGTCCAATGTCTGTGTGCTATTTGCCCATATTAATATTTTCCTTTTATTAGCCAGTCTCAGATATGGCTTTTTCTTTGCCACTCTGCCCTGAAGGCCAGCATACCGGAGTCACCTCTTCACTGTAGACGTTGACAGTGGCGTTTTGCAGGTACTATTTAATGAAGCTGCCAGTTTTGGACCTGTGAGGCGTCTATTTCTCAAACTAGAGACTAATGTACTTGTCTTGTTGCTCAGTTGTGCAGCGGGGCCTCCCACTTCTCTTTCTACTCTGGTTAGAACCTGTTTGTGCTGTCCTCTGAAGGGAGTAGTACACACCGTTGTAGGAAATCTTCAGTTTCTTGGCAATTTCTCGCATGGAATAGCCTTCATTTCTAAGAACAAGAATAGACTGTCGAGTTTCACATGAAAGCTCTCTTTTTCTAGCCATTTGGAGAGTTTAATCGAACCCACAAATGTAATGCTCCAGATTCTCAACTAGCTCAAAGGAAGGTCAATTTTATAGCTCCTCTAAAAAGCAAAACTGTTTACAGCGGTGCTAACATTTGCACAAGGGTTTTCAAATCATCCATTAGCCTTCTAACACAGTTAGCAAACACAATGTACCATTAGAACACTGGAGTGATGGTTGCTGGAAATGGGCCTCTATACACCTATGTAGATATTGCATTAAAAACCAGACGTTTGCAGCTAGAATAGTCATTTAGCACATTAACAATGTATAGAGTATATTTCTGATTAATTTAATGTTATCTTCATTGAAAAAAACTGGGCTTTTCTTTCAAAAATAAGGAAATTTCTAAGGGACCCTAAACTTTTGAACGGTAGTGTGTGTGTGTAATATATATATATTACTGTTGAAGCTCTAACAATTAAGGGTTCCGTCGTTGTGCCGGAACCAATAGCGTAAACTAAGCTATTGATTCCGTCAAAACAACAGAACCCTTGCACAACTGAGACAAACGGAAACTATTGGGACCGGATCCGTCACCATTGAAATCAACGGTGATGGAAACGGAAACAGACGGAACGGGAACCTGGCGCATATGTGAACGTAGCCTTAGTCTTCTCTCTCGGCCAGCCTGGATTGCTGTGAGGGGAGAGTGAAGAGGGATTTAAGGCTATATTCACACGACGTGAAAAAAAAGGCAGTTTAAAATGGATCAACTGTTAGTTTTTCAAGGCTGTTTTGCATCAGAGGGCCTCAAAATTTGAATCTATTTCCCATCTGTCTGACCGTTTTTAAACTACATTTGCCATCCGTTTTTCATGGCCAATAAAAAAAACATGGATGAGGTGTGTTCGTTAGGGCTTTTTGTCCCAACCCCCTGAAGACACCACACTGCCCATTTAGATAGTACCGCATTGCCCCTGTAGATGCCAGTGCCCATAAAGTGCTACAGTTCCAGCTGTAGATAGTGCCCACACAGTGCCCATGTAGACAGCACCAGTGTCCCCTATAGGTAGTGCCCATATAGTGCTACAGTGCCCCTGTAGACAGCGCTACCTAAGCTCCCTTTAGGAGCGGAACCCCCGGTAAGAGCGCTCAGGCCGGGGATCCGCTCCTAGAGGGAGCCCCTGACATCTGTCCATATATGGACTGCGACGTCAGGTGCTCCCTCTAAAAGAGTTGTCCCCAGGCCAGAGTGTTGCCGATGCTCTGGCTGGGTATTCCGCTCCTAGGGGGAGCTTAGGTGGCGCTATCTACAGGAGGGTTGTGTTTGCAGCTATCTACAGGGAGGTTGTATTCCGGGCATCTCAAAGCCCGGGCAGACATGAAAGTGCTTGCACTGAAACAGCACTGCACACATTGAACCCCGTTTCCGGCTGCCAATGTTTAGATTCGTGACAACTGCACAGGGCATCGGCAGCTGGAACATATAAAGCCATATGGCTGTCGTGAAGGGCTTAATATTGTACTGCTAGTTCATCCTTCCCTCCCCCATTTTCCTTCTGTGCTTTACTTTTTAGTTAGCAGTAGTAATTAGCTAAACAACTCTAGCACCGTGTGCTGTTCCACCAACAGTCCATAAGGTGTCTGGAGGTATAAAGCCAAATTTAGGTAAGGCTTCGTTCACATAAGCGTTCTGTCATAGCAGAACGAAAAACCGGAGCTGCTGAATCCGTCCCATGACGGAAACCAACAGTGGCCGACAGAACTCATTGACTTTAACCCCTTCCCGCTTTGGCCACTTTTGACCTTCCTGACAGAGCCTCATTTTTCAAATCGGACAGGTTTCACTTTATGTGGTAATAACTTCGGAATGCTTTTACCTATACAAGGGATTCTGAGATTGTTTTCTCGTGACACATTGGACTTTATGTGAAGGTTAAAATTTGCTCGGTACATTTAGAATTGAATTATGAAAAAACAAAAAATTAAGTGAAAATTTGCAAAAATTTTAATTTTTCTAAATTTAAATGTATCTGCTTGTAAGTTAGGCAGTTATACCAAACAAAATTGTTGCTAATTAACATCCCCCATATGTCTACTTTAGATTGGCATCGTTTTTTGAACATTTTATTTTTCTAGGATATTACAAGGCTTTGAACTTTAGCAGCAATTTCTCACATTTTCAAGAAAATTTCAAAAGGCTATTTTTTTCAGGGACCAGTTCAGTTGTGAAGTGGCTTTTAGGGCCTTATATATTAGAAACCCCCAATAAGTCAACCCATTTTAAAAACTTCACCCCTCAAAGTATTCAAAACGGCATATAGAAAGTTTCTTAACCCTTTAGACGTTTCACAGGAATTAGAAACGCAACTCAATATTTATTGACCAGATTCTGCAGTTTTAGGAAATAGTAACCCTATTTGGGAAGATACACCCCTTAAGTAAATTATCTAGTGGCATAGTGAGCATTTTGACCCTACAGGTTTATTGCAGAAATTATTGGAAGTAGTCCGTGAAAATGAAAATGTACATTCTTTCAAAGAAAATGTAGGTTTAGCTAATTTTTTCTCATTTCCACAAGGACTAAAGGAGAAAAAGCACCGCAACATTTGTAAAGCAATTTCTCTCGAGCAAAACAATATCCCATATGTGGTAATACATGGCTGTTTGGACACACGGCAGGGAAAGAGCGCCATTTGGCTTTTTGAGCTCAAATTTAGCTGGAATGGTTTGCGGATGCCATGTCGCATTTGCAAAACCCCTAAGAGACCAAAACCGTAATAACACCTAAAAAGGGACTCCATTTAGGAAACTACACCCCTTGAGGAATTCATCTAGGGGTGTAGTGAGCATTTTTACCCCACAGGTGTTTCATAGATTTTATTAGAATTGGGCAGTGAAAATAAAAACAACCCTTTTTCTTCAATAGGATGTAGCTTTAGCTCAATATTTAGTGAGAAAATGAAAAATTAAGGGAAAAAAACCCCTAACATTTGTAAAGCAACTTCCCTGAAGTACGGAAATACCCCGTATGTGGTCATAAACTGCTGTTTGGGCACATGGCAAGGATCAGAAGAGAAGGAGCGCCATTTCGGATGGCAGATTTTGCTGGATTCGTTTCTGGTCGCTATATAGCATTTGCAAAACCCCTTTGGGACCAAAACAGTTGAAAGCCACCAGAAGTGACCTCATTTTGGAAACTACACCCCTTAAGGTATTCACCTAGGGGTGTAGTGAGCTTGTTAAACCCACAGGTGTTTTGCAGAAATTGGTGTGCACTCAATGTTGCAGAGTGAAAATGGGATTTTTTTTTCCATAGATCTGCCAATATGTGGTGCCCGGCTTGTGCAATCATAACAAGACAGCTCTCAAATTATTATGCTGTTTTTCCCGGTTTTAGAAACCCCCTACATGTGGCCCTAATCTTTTGCCTGGAGTATTGACAGGGCTCAGGAGTGAAAGAGTACCATGTGAAATTGAGGCCTAATTTCGCAACTTACAAAGTATTGGTTCACAATTGCAGGGCTCTGATGTGATATAATAAAAGAAACCCCTGAGCAGTGACCCCATTTTGGAAACCACACCCCTCAATGCATTTATTAAGGGGTGTAGTGAGCATTTTCACCCCACAGGTCTTTTCCATAAATGAATGCGCTGCGGATGGTGCAAATTAAAATGTTAAATTTTTCCCCAAATGTGCGAATTCAGTGGCAAATATGTTGTGCCGAGCTTATGCCCTGGAGAGACACCCCCCAAAAAATGTTAATAGGGTTCTCCTGGGTTTGGCGGTGCTATATATGTGGAAGTAAACTGCTTTTTTGGCACACTGTAGGGCTCAGATAGGTGGGAGCGCCATTCGGCTTTTGAAGTGTAGATTTTGCTTGCTAGTAGTTTTGTTTGAGTAGTGCTGGTATTTCAGTTTATAATGGTGGGGCATATGTAAGCTGGGCAGATTACATAAGGGGCATAGTCAGGTGGTATAATAATGGGGTAAATAAATAATCCATAGATGTGTTACGCTGTGAAGCAATCCTTTCTGCACTGTCACACTGATAAATGGAGTCCTTTCTTATCCCCCTTTTGGTCCACACTCCGCACCTTTGCAGTTTGGGGAATTTTGCTAGGAAGTGTTGTCCTGCTATAATACGGGCGCTCTCACTTCCAGCAGATATGTTTGGGCCCTCCCATTCCTGGTTCCCTAATTTTAGGGCTCCGATAAATCGCCTCTTGAAACAGACGAAATGTTCCCCTCTGATCTGCACAACCGCATATTTTTATTTCCGGGCTTAACTAATTTTATTTTTTGATAGACGTAGTGGTATGAGGGCTGTTTTTTTGCGGGACGAGCTGTAGTTTTATATTTGTAGCATGTTTGGGTACATGAAACTCTTTGATCACTTTTTATCCTATTTTTTAAGACAAGGGACCAAAAACAGCAATTCTGGAATAGTTTTGTTTGTTTTTTTATACAGCGTTCACCATGCTTTATAAATTACATGTTAACTTTATTCTGCGGGTCCGTACGATTTCGGCGATACCCAATTTATAGCACTTTTTTATGTTTGACAACTTTTAGCACAATAAAATTACTTATGTAAAAAGAACGTATTTTTTCTGTCGCAGCGTTGTGAGAACCATTACTTTTACGTTTTTTAGTCGACGGAACGGTATGAGGGCTTGTTTTTTGCGAGAAGAGCTATAGTTTTTATAGGTACCATTTTTGGATACATGCGACTTTTTGATCATTTTTTATTTACATTTTCGTAGGGCAAAGTGACCAAAAAACAGAAATTCTGGCATTGTTTTTTCCGTTTTATTTTACGTCGTTCACTGCGTGGAATAAGTATCATACAATTTTTATAGTTTAGGCCGTTATGGTTGCGGCGATACCAAATATGTATGGCTTATTTATCTTTTTCAATAATAAAAGGACTTGAGAAGGGAAAAAAGGGCGATTGTGTTTTATTTTATTACTTGAAACTTTTATTATATTTTTTACAACTTTTTTTTTGACTTTTCTTTAGCCCCTTCTCTCCGCAGCCATTTTTCGGATTTTCACGTTTGTTTTTTCCTCCCCACCTTCGATAAGTAATAACTTTTATTTTTCAATCAATATTGCCGTATCAGAGCTTGTTTTTTGCGGGACGAGTTGTAGATTTTCACAGCAACATTTTTTGTACCATATAATGTAGTGGGAAACGAGAAAAAAATATATATATGTGGGGTGGAATTGGTAAAAAACAAAAACAGCGATTCCTCAACCTTTTGGGTGGTTTTGTTTTTACGGCGTTCACCGTACAGTAAAAACGGCATGATAACTATATTCTGCGGGTCAATATGATTACAGTGATACTAAACTTATATCGTTTCTTTATGTTTTACTACTTTTACAAGGAAAAAACTGATTGTTAAAAATAAAATTAGAGTTTTGTCGCCACATTCAGAGAGCCATAACGATTTTATTTTTCTGTCGATTTAGCTGTGTGAGTTTTTTTTTTCGGGGCGAGCTGCAGTTTATATTGGTACCATTTTGGGGTACGTGAGACTTTTTGATCACTTTTTATTTCATTTTTTGTGGGAAAAGGGACCAAAAAAACAGCAATTCTGATGTTTTTAATTTTTTACAGCGTTCACCATGCGGACTAAATAATGATATATTGTAATAGTTCAGACTTTCACGGACGCGTCGATACCAGTTATGTTACCTTTTTATTTTTTTTACATTGTGCTTGAGGGAAAATGGGAAAAGTTTTTTTTTTTTAGCTTTTAATTTTTTTTATTTGTTAAAAAAAAAACTTTGTTTTTTACTTTTCCCCCTAGGGGACTTTAACCAGCGATCGTTAGATCGCTTGCACGATATACTGCAATACTAATGTATTGCAGGATATCGTGATTCTGACAGTCTCCTATGAAGCACCCGTGCCAACCAACGGCTCCCCACGCGATAACCACACAAACCCTGCTGTCTTCTGAGAATGTGGGACTTTGCACAAAGGAAAAATTTAATTCTATACAATACAAAGTAAAATATTAAGGAACATGGAAGGACAATATACATACCTGAACGAACATTTAATTCATCCTCTATCTTCAGGTGTGAGGTCTAGTACTTCGCCCCCAAATTCTATATCTATATAGTAATGTGAAGGAAATGGTCATTAGGTAGGATGAAAAAGACGATCGATACACTTCACCCTCTCACTGCCAAGGACATACGTCTCATACCTCATGACTCTAAATGCTGGCCACAACTTTAATAAAATGGCTAAAGCTTAGATTTTCAAGTGATATTAAAGCCTAGAATCTTAAATTATATCAGATCGAGCGGAAATACATACTTGTTTAAAGTAGAGTGCAGGATTCAAAGTTTTAGTGCCGTGTAGCTACTGTTCAGCGCCTGTGCAAAAGCACATACAGCCAAGAAAGCGGTCAGATGCTGCCATCATAACTTTTCTATTTTTTCAACGACATAGCCATATGAGGGCTTGTTTTTTGCGGGACAAGTTGTAGATTTTAATTGCAGCATTTTTGGGTGCACATAGTATATTGATAAACGTAACTTTTTTTTGGGAGAGAATTTAAAAAAACAAAACAAAAACCATCTATTCCAGAATAGTTTTTTTGCGTTGCAAATTTATGCTTGTCACTATGCCGCGTAAATAACATATTACCATTACTCTATGGGTCGGTATGTTTGTGGCGATACTAAATATGTATAGGTTTTATTGCTTTACTACGTTTGCACAATAATAAAAAAAAATCTTTTTTTGTTTAAATATATACTGTATATTTATTTTTACATCGCCGCATTTCAAGAGCCGTAACTTTTCTATTTTTCGTACATGTGGCCATATGTGGGCTTGTTTTCTGCGTTTGGTGTCGTTTTCATTGGTACTATTTTGGTATACATGTGGCTTATTGATTAACTTTCATCTGATTAATTTTTGGAAAGGAATAGAAAAAGAAAAAAAAAAATAATAAATTTTTCGGTTTGAGGTTTTTTTCTACGACATTCACCCGGCGGTTTAATCAATGTGTTAACCGCATTGTTCGAGTCGTTACCATTGCGGCAATACCATATATGTGTATTTTTACACTTATTAACCCCTAGGCGCACAACGACGCAACTGTACGTCCATGTGGCCAGTGTCTTGGCGATAGTGTGCACCGGGAGGCCAGCTGTCCCTGACCGCTGACACTCCACTGTATGCCGATCAGCGGCTTATTTCCGCAATTATCCCCTTAATTGCAGTGATCGATTGCAATCACCGCATTTTAGGGGTTTCTAGCACATCGGCAGACTTCACAATGAAATCGTGAGGCTTGCAGATGGCTAGCATGGCGACCGGAGGCCAAGTAATGGCCTCCGTGTCTGCCATGTACGGAAGCCAAACAGGACCAGCCTCCTAATAGACTTCCTGTCAGAGTGACAGAACGTCACTGCCGTTCGCGATGCACACGGTCGATGACTCCACTGTTAACGATCAGCGGCTAATTGCCTCTGATTTTGGCAATTAACCTGTTAAATGCAGAGCTCGATTGCGATCTCCGCATGTAGGGCCTTTGTAGCACATTAGCAGCCCCCATGCAATTGTGGGGGCTGCGGATGCTTGTGATGGCACCCGGGGGGCCAGACAACGGCCCCCGGGTTTGCCATGTATGCAAGCCTATGAGGGTCAGTTTCTAGCTGGTCCTCGTAGACTGTCAGAGTGACTGTGACGTCACACTGACAGTTGGAATACGTTACACTACCTAGGTACTGCAATGTATTCTAGCAGCGATCAGAGCTGCAGGTAAAAAAAGAAAATAAAAAGTAAAGAAGTAAAAAAAGTTACAATTGTTTTACAAAAGTGTAAAAATAAAAGATTTTTTTTCCTATAAGTCTCTTATTATAGGGGAAAAATCAAACCGTTAAAAAAAACAGTACACATTTCGTATCACCGCGTTCGTACCGACCCAATCTATAAAACTATGTTAATTTTACCGCACGGTGAACGCCGCAAAAAAACAAACTAAAAACAATGCCAGAATCATTATTTTTTGGTCACCACCCCTCCCAAAATATAGAATAAAAAGTGATCAAAAAGTCTCATGTACCCAAAAATAGTACCAATAAAAACTAGAACCCATCCCGCAAAAAACAAGCCCTCCCACAGCTTTTTTGACTGTAAAATAAAAAAGTTACGGCTCAGAATATGGTGACAGAAAATAAAATTATTTTATAAAGAAGTGATTTTATTGTGCAAATGCTGCAAAACATTAAAAAAACTATATACATATGGTATCGCCGTAATCGTACCGACTCGCAGAATAAAATGGTCATTTATAGCGCATTATGAACGCCGTAATAAAGAATTTAAAACCGCCAAAATCATTTTTTTTTGTCACCAAAGTTCTAAATAAAATTTAATAAAAAGTGATCAAAAAGTTGTATGTACCAAAAAATGGTACCAATAAAAACTACAGCTCGTTCTGCCATGGAAATATAAAAAAGTTATGGCGTTTGGAAGGCGTGGAGTGAAAAACTAAAATGGAAAAGCAAAAAAGGAGCAGTCCTGCAAAGGTTAATTAATTTCTATTAAAAAAATTAAATTATTACCATTGCGTTACAAATTTAGGGTATGTTCACACGCTTAACAAAAAACGTCTGAAAATACGGCGCTGTTTTCAAGGGCTCCTGACTTTCAGACGTTTTTTGAGCAACTCGAGTTTTTCGCGCCGTTTTCAAAGCGGTTTTATATAGAGTCTATGGAAAAACGGCTCCAAAAACGTCCCAAGAAGTGTCCTGCACTTCTTATGACGAGCAGTCATTTTACGCAGCGTCTTTTAACAGTGATGCGTAAAATTACACCTCGTCTGAACAGAACATCGTAAAACCCATTGCAAGCAATGGGCAGATGTTTGCAGACGTAATGGAGCCATTTTTTCAGGCGTAAAATGCCTGAATTACATCTGAAAATAGGTCATGTGCACATACCCATAGGGCGACTTTTTCTCCTTTATCCCTTGTGAAAATGAAAAAAATTCAAAATTTTAGTGGACGACATGTGCATCTTATTCTACAGGTTAATACGATTATGGCGATACCAAACTTATAGGTTTTGTTTTACCTCATTATTTAATTTCATTTTTTTAACCTATTTGCAAAAACAAAAAAATAGAAAATGTTTTGTGTCGCCATGTTGTGAGAGCCATAACAAAGCCATGTGAGGGCTTAATTTTTGCAAGGCGAGCTGTAGTTTTCACCGATACCATTTCAGGGTATATGTGACTTTTTGATCACTTTTTATGGATAGCTAAGGTGACCAAAAAACAACAATTTGCGTGTTCTATCATTTATTTATTTTTTACGGCGTTCACCGAGCTGGTTAAACGATGCTATATTGTGATAGTTTGGACTTTTACGGACGCGGCAATACCAGTTATGTTTACTTTTAATTTTTTTTTTTACTTTAGGCGAAATATGAGAAAAGGTTTTTTTTTTTAACTTTCAATACACTATTTATTTATTTTTAAAACATAAATTGTTACTTTTCAGTCCTCCTAGGAAATTTGAACCAGCGATTGTTGGATCGCTTGGATAATATACTGCAATACTAATGTATTGCAGTATATCGTGATATGGACAGTCTCCTTTGAAGCCCTTCCAGAGACAGAGCTTTAACCCCTTAATGACCAGCCTATTTTAGACCTTAACCTCTTCCCGCCCTGCTCCGCAATAGTACGTCCTGCAGAGGGTTGCTTCCCGCATCAGGACGTACAGTTGCGGAGTAGTTCCCGGCGCACACTGTCCTAACGGACAGTGTCCGGGAAGTCAGCTGTCCCCGACAACCGACACTCCAATCTTGCAGGTTAGCGGACCATCGCCGCTGATTTCGGCAATCAACCCCATAAATGCGGCGACAACTGCGTTCGCCACATTAAGGGATTTGAAGCACATCGGCAGCCCCCACTAAGTGATTGTGGGGGCTGCCGATGCTTGTCGTGGCAATCAGAGTTCAGACAATGACCTCCGGGTTGCCATGTACGGAAGCCTCGGAGGAGCAGCCTCCTGCCGGTCCTCCGAGGCTTCCTGTCAGTGTGACGATCACGTCACTATGACAGTTGGAATGCATTACAGTAATGTATTCCAGCAGCGATCAGAGCTGCAAGTCTAAGTGTCTCCTAGTGGGACAAGTGAAAAAAGTAAAAAAAAAAGTTATAAAAATGTTTTCAAAAAAGTGTAAAAATAAAAGTTATGTAAACAAACACTGCATTTTTTGCCTATAATAAGACTTTCATTATAGGAAAAAAATTAAAGTTAAAAAAAAGTACACATATCTGGTATCACCGCATTCGTAACGACCCCAACTATAAAACTGTAGTTATTTTTTTCCTGCACGATGAACACCCCAATAAAAAAAAATATATAAAATCAATAAAAAAAACTATACCAGAATCTATATTTTTTGGTCACCACCCCTCCTTAAATAGAGAATAAAAAGTGATCAAAAAGTCGCATGTACCCAAAAATAGTACCGATAAAAACTTCAACATGTCCTGCAAAAAACAAGCCCTTACACAGCTTTTTGGAGTGAAAAATAAAAGTTACAGCTCTCAGAATATGGTGACACAGAAAATAAATTATTTGATAAAAAAGTGATTTTATTAAGCAAACGCTGCAAAACATAAAAAACCTACATACATATGGTATCGTCGTAATCGTATCAACAAGCAGAATAAAGTAAAATTGTCATTTATAGTGCACGGTGAACGCCGCAAAAGATAACCTAAAAAAACATTGTCAGAATTGCTTGTTTTTTGTCACCTGGCGTGCAAAAAAAATGTAATAAAAAGTGATAAAAAATAGATAAAAAATAGATAAAAAAAAAAAAAAAAATCGCATGTATCCCAAAATGGTACCAATGAAAAGTACAGATTGTCCCGCAACAAATAAGCCCTCACACAGCTCCGGTAGTGAAAAAATAAAGAAGTTCTGGCTCTCAGAATATGGCGATGCAAAATGTGCAGTGTTTTCTAAAAGCGAGTAACATCCGACACCATTTCTCAGTGCGACACCAGTTACACATCTATGAATTATTTATTTACCGCATTATTATACCCTCTTATTATGCCCTGATGTTCTCTGCACAGATTACATATGCCCCCACATTATAAACTGAAATACCAGCAAAACCCCAAACAGAAAAACTACTAAGCAAAATCTGCGCTCCAAAAGTAAAATGGCGTCCCTCCCTTCTGAGCCCTGCAGCGTGCCCAAACAGCAGTTTGCGTCCACATATATGGCATTGCCATACCGTGGAGAACCCGCTTAACGTTTTATGAGGTATTTGTCTTCAGTGGCACAACATATTATGCACTAAGATGGCATATCAGTGGAAAATTGCAATATTCACACCATCCGCCGTGCATCAACCCGTTTGCGCACTATGACTTAATAGCACGTCATGGTGCAGGGGTTGACGTATGGAGCAGGCTCACATGCTGAGCCCGCTCCATACGCTGCGGGTGCCGGCAGTGTATTACAGCGGACAACCAGGACTAACGGACAGGATCAGCGATCGTGCGGTTACAGAAGCCTGTAAAAATAACAATATACTTCAATACATTAGTATTGCAGCATATTGTACCCGCCGATCCAATGATCGCTGGTACAAGTCCCCTAAGGGGACTAATAAAATGTGTAGAAGAATTAAAGTTATTAGTAGTGAGAAAGAAAAAAGTTTAAAGTTAAAAAAAAAAAAAAAACTTTTACCATTTTTCTTCTAAGTAATGTAAAAAAAATAAACAAAAATTAGTATCGCTACGGCCGTAAAAGGCCGAACTATTACAATATACCATTATTTAACTCGCACGGTGAACACCGTAAAAAATTGAAATAATGTAAACCGCCAAAATCGCTGTCATTTTTACTGCACGGCGAAAGCTGTAAAAGCGAAAACCCCAAAAAATGGAATCAGATTTTTTTCCTATATTCCTATTTTTTTTCAGTTTCCCAGTACTTTTTATGCCACTTTAAATGGTATCAATAGAAACTACAATTCCTCCCGCAAGAAATAAGCCCTCACATCACTCTACTGACGGAAAAAGAAAAAAGTTATGGCTCTTGGAAGGCGGGGAGTGAAAAACGAAAAGAAAGCAAAAAATGGATCAGTCCTGAAAGGGTTAATTAATTTCTAATGAAAAAAAACTTTTGACCACATGTGGGGTATTTCCGTACTCGGAAGAATTTGCTTTACGAAAATTGGTTGTTTATTTCTCCTTTATCCCTTGTGAAAAATGAGGAAATTCAACATTTTAGTGGGAAAAAATTTTGATATTAATTTTCTCCGCCTAATTCTAATAAATTCTGCAAAAGACCCGTGGAGTCTAAATGCTCACTATACCCCTATAAAAATTCCCTGAGGGGTGTTTCCAAAATGGGGTAACTTGGGGGGCTTCCACTGTTTTGGTCCCTCCAGGGCGTTGCAAAGGCGGCATGGCACCGAAAACCAATCCAGCAAAATCTGTGCTCCAAAATCCAAATGGCGCTACTTCCCTTCTGAGCGCTGCCATGGGTCCAATCAGCAGTTTATTACCACATATGGGGTATTTACGTAATCAGGAGACATTGCTTTACAAATGTTGGGGTGATTTTCTTCATTATTCCTCGTAAATATAAAAAAATTCGATGTTTTTTCAGAAAAAATTAGATTTTAATTTTTACAGACTAATTCCAATATATTTAGCGAAAAACCTGTGTGGTCAAAATGCTAACTATACCCCTAGATAAATTCCTTGAGGGGTGTAGTGTCCGACATGGGGTAACTTTTGGGGTGTTTCCACTGTTTTGGCACCACAAGACCTCTTCAAACCTGACAAGGTGCCTAAAATATATTCTAAAAAAAAAAGGAGGCCCAAAATCCACTAGGTGCTCCTTTGCTTCTGAGGCCAGTGCTTCAGTCCATTAGGACACTTAAGGCCACATGTGGGATATTTCTGGGCAATAAATATTAAGTTGCATTTGTCTGGTAAAAGCTTCTGTGTTACAAAAAAAAAATTTATTAGAAATTAATTATGGCAAAAAAAATAAAATTTGTAAATTTCACCTCTGCTTTAATTCCTGTGAAACGCCTAAAGGGTTAAAAGACTTTGTGAATGCTGATTCAAATACTTTGAGGGGTGCAGTTTTCAAAATGGGGTGACTTCTGGGGATTTTCTAATATATAAGGCCCTCAAAGCCACCTCAGAACTGAACTGGTCCCTGAAAAAATAGCCTTTTGAAATTTTCTTTAAAATGTGAGAAATTGCTGCTAAAGTTCTAAGCCTTATAACGTCCTAGAAAAATAAAATAATGTTCAAAAAACGATGCAAACATAAAGTAGACATATGGGAAATGTTAACTAGTAACTATTTTGTGTGGTATTACTATCTGTTTTACAAGCAGATACGTTTAAATTTAGAAAAATGCAAATTTTTGCAAATTTTTTCTAAATTTGTGTTTTTCAGAAATAAATACCAAAATTAATCGACAAAATATTTTCACTAACATAAAGTACAACATGTCACGAGAAAACAATCTCAGAATCGCTTGGATAGGTAAAAGCATTTCAACGTTATTACCACATAAAGTAACACGTCAGATTTGAAAAAAAATCGTCTGTGTCCTGAAGGCCAAAACAGGCTGGGTCCTGAAGGGATTAATGACCAAGAAATTTTTTAAGTTTTTCCATCATTCAAAGAGCTATAACTTTTTTATTTTTGCGTCTACATAGTTGTTTTTTGCGGGACAAGTTGTAATTTTTAATAGCACCATTTTGGAGTACATAGAATTTATTGACTAACTTTTATTAACTTTTTGGGGGGGGGGGGGGGGGGGGGAGTAGAAAAAAAACCTACAATTTTGCCACACTTTGTGTCCTAAATTTACGCCGTTCATCGTGAGGTATAAACAACACAATAGCTTTATTCAGTGGGTTGTTGCAATAGCAATGATACCAAATTGGTGTCTCCATATTTGAAGAGCCATAACTTTATTTTTTCGCCGATACAGTTGTGAGGGCTTTTTTTTTTTTGCGGGACCACTTGTAGTTTTTATCGGTACCATTTTGGAGTAGATGCGACTTTTTGATCACTTTTTAGTCACATTTTTTTTAAGGCTGAATTCAAAGAAAACAGCAATTTTTGTATGATTTTTTATTTTATTTTTTGCTGTGTTCACCTTGCGGGTTAAATTATGTAATAAGTTTATAGTTGGGGTCGTTACGGACGTGGCGATACCAAATTTTCTACTTTATTTTGTTTTTTAATAATAAAGCAGTTTGTAAGGGGAAAAAGTGGGTTTTTCATTTATTTATTTTTTTCCCACTTTTTATTAAAAAAAAATGTATAAATTATTATTTATTTATTTTTACTAGTCCCTCTAGGGGACTTTAATATGCGATCATCTGGGGACTTTTGTATTGCAGTGTATTACTGACTGTCCGTTTAAAATGCCTCCGGCATTACCTAGCAAGCATTCACTACAGGAAGACCTGGGGGCTACCTCTGGTAGCTGAGAGCAGGGAGATTTAACAGCTCCCTGCTCTGTTTATTTATTCTGATTCAGCGCCGTAAAAAGGCCTATGCATCGGAATAAAGCCCGTTAATGGCTGCCGTAAAAACACTATGGGGCAGTCACTAACGGGTTAAAGGAGTACAAAGATGGCAGATCTGGAAAAAAAGAAAACAAAAACGACCCGCACTCATTAGGCAATCAGAGAGCAAGTGCAATTATATGCAGCTCCCACTTCATCCTGCTCTAACCTCGGTTCCTTGGCTTTAAAACATAATTAAAAAAAATGTCGCACATACATTCAAACACAAAATTACCTGGAAAATCCAAATCACATGCAAGTGATTTCACTCGTCTAGGAAATTGAACTACTCTTTGGCGTTTAACAGGCCCGCTCTGACTGTAGAAAAATAAGACAGGCACAATGGTTAACTACATAAAAAAAAATACCTTCTACTACAAGTAAAGTATGATCAAACGAGTTACTTTTATAGATTTAAACCAGGAGTCTCAAACTCGGCCGGGTAGGTGGGCCACATACTGAAAAAATGTGAAGTTGACAGGCCGCATTACTTTCAAATTTGATACATTACAAAATTATTGTTAGTTAGTAATTTGAACTACTATAACAATACTACATTACTATAACACTACATTACTATAATAAAACTACATTACTATAACACTAATAATACGACATTACTATAACAATACGACATTACTATAACAATACGACATTACTATAACAATACGACATTACTATAACAATACGACATTACTATAACAATACGACATTACTATAACAATACGACATTACTATAACAATACGACATTACTATAACAATACGACATTACTATAATACTACATTGCTGTAACAATACATTACATTACTATAATACTACATTGCTATAACAATACGACATTACTATAACAATACTATAACAATACGACATTACTAGAATACTACAACATTACTATAACAATGCGACATTACCGCTGGGTGCCGGTGGAATGAGAGGGAGCTCCCTCCCTCTCTCCAAAACCACTTAGATGCGGCGCTCGCATCTGAGGGGTTAAATGGGTGAGATCGATACTTATATCGATCTCACACGTTCGAGCAGGGATGCTCCCAGCCCTCAGCTACCTCTGGCAGCTGAGAGGAGGGAGATTTAACCCCTATCCGCACCAGGACGTAACTGTCAGTCGTTGCGGGAAGTTACTTCCCGCACGAGGACGTACAGTTACTGAGTTAATCCCGGTGCACACTGTCGGCGACAGTGTGCACCGGGAACCAAGAGGTCAGCTGTCGCCGACAGCTGACGCCGACAGCTGACACTCCCCTCTTGCCGGCCAGCGGTCCTTTGCCGCTGATATCGGCGCATTAACCCCTTAAATTCGGCGATCGGGTGCAATCGCCGAATTTTAGGGGTTTCTAACATATCGGCAGACCCCCGTCCGAAATCGCGGGGTCTGCCGATAGTTAGTATGGCAAACGGAAGCCAAACAATGGCTTCCGGGTCTGCCATGGACGGAAGCCCATCAGGACCAACCTTCGGCTGGTCCTGATAGGCTTCCGGTCAGAGTGACAGAAAGTCACTGTGCCGTTCCCGATGCACACTGTCGGCGACAGTGTGCATCGGGAACTTGGAGATCAGCTGTCCCCGACAGCTGACACTCTCCAGTGTTGCCGATCAGCGGCTCATCGCCGCTGATTTCGTCAATTAACCCGTTACATGCGGGGCTCGATTGCGATTTCCGAATGTAGCGGGTTTGTAGCGCATCAGCAGCCCCCATGCAATCGTGGGGGCTTCTGATGCTTGTGATGGCACCCGGGGGCCAGACAACGGCCCCCAGGTCTGACATGTATGTCAGCCTATGAGGATCAGCCTCTGCTGATCCTCGTAGACCAACTGTGAGAGTGACTGTGACGTCACACTGACAGTTGGAATACATTACACTACCTAGGTAGTGTAATGTATTCTAGCAGCGATCAGAACTGCAGGTCAAAAATATAAAGTGTAAAAAGTAAAAAAAAGTTAATAAAAATGTTTTATAAAAGTGTAAAAATAAAAGGTTTTGTTTTCCTATAATAAGTAATTTATTATAGGGAAAAAATGAAAACGTTAAAAAAAAGTACACATATTTGGTATCGCCGCGTTCGTAACGACCCAATCTATGAAACTATAATGTTAATTTTTCTGCACGGTGAACGCCGCAAACAAAATAAACGGAAAACTGTCCGCATCGCTATTTTTTGGTCACCACCCCTCCCAAGATATAGAATAAAAAGTGATCAAAAAGTCGCATTTACCCCAAAATGGTACCAATAAAAACTACAACCCGTCCCGCAAAAAACAAGACCTCCCACAGCTATTTTGACAAAAAAAATAAAAAGTACGGCTCAGAATAGCGTGTCCCAGAAAATAAATAATTTTATAGAAACTTAATTTTATTGTGAAAACGCTGCAAAACGTAAAAAAAAACTATACACATATGGTATCGGCGTAATCGTACCGACCGGCAGAATAAATTAAAACGTAATTTATTGCGCACGGTGAACGCTGTAATAAATAAAGAATTTAAAGTGCCAAAATCGCAGTTTTTTGGTCACCCTAGCTCTAAAAAAGATCCTGAGGGGCCAAAATGCTCACTATACCACTAGAAAAATTCCTTGATGGGTGTAGATTCCAAAATGGGGTCACTTTTGGCGGGTTTCCACTGTTTTGGTCCCTCCGGGGCGTTGCAAACCCGACATGGCACTGAAAACCAATCCAGCAAAATATGCGCTCCAAAATCCAAAAGGCGCTCCCTCCCTTCTGAGCCCTGCTGTGGGTCCAAACATCAGTTTACGACCACATATGGGGTATTTCCGTAATCGGGAGAAATTGCTTTACAAATTTTGGGGTGCTTTTTCTCCTTTATTCCTTGTAAAAATGAAAAAATTCTATGTTTCCACAGAAAAATAGGTGATTTTCATCTTCACAGACTAATTCCACTAAATTCTGCAAAAAAACTGTGGGGTCAATATGCTAACTATACCCCTAGAAAAATGCCTTGAGGGGTGTAGTTTCCAAAATGGGGTCACTTTGGGGGGGGTTTCCACTGTTTTGGTCCCTCCGGGGCGTTGCAAACCCGACATGGCACTGAAAACCAATCCAGCAAAATCTGCGCTCCAAAATCCAAAAGGCGCTCCCTCCCTTCTGAGCCCTGCTGTGGGTCCAAACATCAGTTTACGACCACATATGGGGTATTTCCGTAATCGGGAGAAATTGCTTTACAAATTTTGGGGTGCTTTTTCTCCTTTATTCCTTGTAAAAATGAAAAAATTCTATGTTTCCACAGAAAAATAGGTGATTTTCATCTTCACAGACTAATTCCACTAAATTCTGCAAAAAAACTGTGGGGTCAATATGCTAACTATACCCCTAGAAAAATGCCTTGAGGGGTGTAGTTTCCAAAATGGGGTCACTTTGGGGGGGTTTCGGCTGTTTAGGTACCACAAGACCTCCTCAAACCTGACATGGTGCCTAAAATATATTCCTAAAAAAAGGAGGCCGCAAAATCCACTAGCTGCTCCTTTGCTTCTGAGGCCTGTGTTTCAGTCCATTAGGACACTAGGGCCACATGTTGGATATTTCTAAAATCTGCAGAATCTGGGCAATAAATATTGAGTTGCGTTTCTCTGGTAAAACCTTCTGTGTTACAGATTTTTTTTATTACAAATGAATTTCGGCAAAAAAAATGAAATTTGTAAATTTCACCTCTACTTTGCCTTAATTCCTGTGAAACGCCTAAAGGGTTAAAATATTTTCTGAATGTGGTTTTGAATACCTTGAGGGGTACAGTTTTCAAAATGGGGTGATTTATGGGGACTTTCTAATATATAAGGCCCTCAAAGCCACTTCAGAACTGAACTGGTCCGTGAAAAAATAGCCTTTTGAAATTTTATTGAAAATATGAGAAATTGCTGCTAAAGTTCTAAGCCTCGTAACGTCCTAGAAAAATAAAAGTACGTGAAAAAAAATGATGCAAACAAAGTAGACATGTGGGGGATGTTAACTAGTAACTATTTTGTGTGGTATTACTATCTGTTTCACAAGCAAATACATTTAAATTTAGAAAAATGCTAATTTTTGCTAAAATTTGAAGTTTTTCACAAATAAATATTGAATTTATAGACCAAATTTTTTCACTAACAAAAAGTACAATATGTCACGAGAAAACAATCTCAGAATCGCTTGGATAGGTAAAAGCATTCCAGAGTTATTACCACATAAAGTGACACGTCAGATTTGAAAAAATAGGCTGTGTCCACAAGGCCAAAACAGGCTGTGTCCTAAAGGGGTTAACGGCTCCCTGCTCTGTTTATTTATTCTGATGCAGCTCCGTAAAAGGGCTTATGCATCAGAATAAAGCCCATTAGTGGCCGCTGTGAAAAGGCGTATTGGCAGTTACTAACGGGATAAGTGTCGCTACGCAGTCTGACGGCTCAGTTGGCAGCGTTTGGCAGACACACAAATGTCAAGATTAGGCAGCCCCTTTTTAGATCGTGCTACAGAGCCCTCTAAAAATACTGGCACACACCCCTCTGTAGATCATGGCACACACCCCTCTGTAGATCATGGCACACACCCCTCTGTAGATCATGGCACACACCCCTAGGTGCTGCCACAGTGCCCTCTGCAGATGCTGCCACAGTGCCCTCTGCAGATGCTGCCACAGTGCCCTCTGCAGATGCTGCCACAGTGCCCTCTGCAGATGCTGCCACAGTGCCCTCTGCAGATGCTGCCACAGTGCCCTCTGCAGATGCTGCCACAGTGCCCTCTGCAGATGCTGCCACAGTGCCCTCTGCAGATGCTGCCACAGTGCCCTCTGCAGATGCTGCGGCGACTGTTATGTGCCACGCACATCAGTACTTGACGGCCACGCTGAGTTTGTGTGGTGTACCACTTCGTGGCTGAGCTGTTCTTACTCCTAGACGCTTCCATTTCACAATAATACTACTTATAGTTGACCGAGGTAGATCTAACAGATCAAAAAGTTTATGAACTGGCATGTGGCATCCTAGAAAAGCGCCACTGAGCTCTTCAGTATGACCCATACTACTAGCACCAATGTTTGTCTATGGAGATTGCAGGGCTATGTGCTTGATTTTATGCACCGGTTTGCAATAGGTGTGGCTGGAACACCTGAACTCAATAAATAGGAGGAGTCTCCAGATACTTTGGCCACTTGGTGCTTAAGGAATGAAAATTGTAGTGAATTTTAGAATATGAACGTTCCACCATTATGTAAAAAAAAGAAAAAAACTTAAATTTCATTATCTTATGCCATCAAATACAATAACTTACAAGACTTTGTTGTCGTTAACAGGACATGGTGTTCTTACATCCTTCATATTGGCGCTTATTTTTCTGTAAAAGTAAATACACTAAGGTCACTTTCATTTTCGAAAGAAGAAAAAGAGCATCATAAGGAGACAGTTTTTGATGCAGTGTTTTGAGCCAAGCACAGGAATAAAAACAAATATATCTCCTCTCTATTATATCCACTCTTTCTTTTTTGCTCAAAAACTGCATGTGTGATTCCAGTCCAAATGTAATTGTGAATGATGAAACAAACAAGATAAAAATTAAACATATTTGTCTAGGCACTGGAAGAAATAATATGACTGGAAATTCAGGACATTATTTAGGCAATGTTCACACGGCGTCTAGGGTCACCGTTCGACATATATGCCCCGAGAAGCTCCAGATCTTTTCATGACGTATATGTGAAACGGATAGCCTCAAAAGCATCCGCTAACCACAGGCTATTACGTAATTAAAACTATTGAAAAATGAACGCTGCCTATGTTAACTGGATGCCTGTGATTTATGCCATACAGTTGCAGGTCACCCATAGGCTCCGAAGTTAAAAAAAAACATATACTGCGCAGCATATGTGTTTCTTACGGGATGCCTCTGGATATAATAGTGCAGTCGACTGCTCTATACTGTCCGGCAGAAAAAAAAAAAAGTATATAAGGTCTTTTTGCTTCAGTCAGTTGAAAGTGGGCCTGGGGATATGTTTAACGTATAAGCTGTGTGAACAAAGCCTAAGAGAAATGTTGTCTAGTTATTACGGTTTACAATGTTCATAATAGTTGGGAAAGGAAATAAATCTAATTTTACATACAAAGTCACGACGTACAGTAAAAAATAGTGTAGTACCGTGTTAGCCAGAGATAATATGACATGTTAAATACTTTTGTGTCAAAAGTATAATAGGTATGATACCTTTATTGGCTAACCATAAAAGTTCTATATGCAAGCTTTCAGAGCACACAGGCTCCTTCAGGCGAGTTAACAAATGAATGACAGAAAAAAGCACAACATTTAGATGTAACACAATATACACAACATACAAAGTCAAGAACAAAAGAAACCCATCCAGTAGAAATTCCAAAAAAATAACTGGCTGTCCCCCAATGAAGTCAGCAAGAACGGAATTTTACAGGCTAGTAACAAAAAAAATATTCTCTCTTCTCCCCCGTGTCATTGGAAGACATAGACCATGGTATGTCCAAAAGCAGTACTCGGAGGAGAGTACAAAGAACAAAAAAACAAAACCTGCAGCATTCATTTACACAGCAGCATTGCGTTCTTACTAGAACACAATGTGCAGCCACATACACAGACATTAACGTTAATCTAGTGTCCTGATAATGAATATGCATGACCTCCAGCCTGGACGTCATGTGTATTCAGAATCCTAACACGTCTGAATCTTTTTTGTGAGATTTCCAGCAAGGGAAACGAAATCTCGTTTACCTCGTAATCTCGCGAGATTACGCATGGCTTGCTGGAATCTCACAGAAAAGATGCAGAAGTGTCAGGATTCTGAATACACATGACGTCCAGGCTGGAGGTCATGTATATTCATTATCAGGACACTAGATTAACGTTAACCCCTATCCGCACCAGGACGTAACTGTCCGTCGTCGCGGGAGGTTACTTCCCGCACGAGGACGTACAGTTACTGAGTTTTTCCCGGTGCACAATGTCGGCGACAGTGTGCACCGGGAACCGGGAGGTCAGCTGTCGCCGACAGCTGACACTCCACTCTTGCCGACCAGCGGTCCTTTGCCGCTGGTTTCGCCAAATTAACCCCTTAAATTCAGCGATCAGGTGCAATCGCCGAATTTTGGGGATTTCTAACATATCGGCAGACCCCGGTCCCGAAATCGCGGGGTTTGCCGTTACTATGGCAAACGGAAGCCAAACAATGGCTTCCGGGTCTGCCATGGACGGAAGCCCATCAGGACCAACCTTCGGCTGGTCCTGATAGGCTTCCGGTCAGAGTGACAGAAAGTCACTGTGTCGTTCCCAGTGTGCATCGGGAACTTGAAGATCAGCTGTCCCCGACAGCTGACACTCCAGTGTTGCCGATCAGCGGCTCATCGCCGCCGATTTTGGCAATTAACCCGTTACATGCGGGGCTCGATTGCGATCTCCGCATGTAGCGAGTTTGTAGCGCATCAGCAGCCCCCATGCAATCGTGGGGGCTTCTGATGCTTGTATGTCAGCCTATGAGGATCAGCCTCTACTGATCCTCGTAGACCAACTGTCAGAGTGACTGTGACGTCACACTGACAGTTGGAATACATTACACTACCTAGGTAGTGTAATGTATTCTAGCAGCGATCAGAGCTGCAGGTCAAAAAAAGAAAGTGTAAAAAGTAAAAAAAAGTTAATAAAAATGTTTTATAAAAGTGTCAAAATAAAAGGTTTTGTTTTCCTATAATAAGTCATTTATTATAGGGAAAAAATGAAAATGTAAAAAAAAAAAAGAAGTACACATATTTGGTATCACCGTGTTCGTAACGACCCAAACTATGAAACTATAATGTTCATTTTTCCGCACGGTGAACGCCGAAAACAAAATAAACGGAAAACTGTCAGCATCGCTATTTTTTGGTCACCACCCCTCCCAAGATATAGAATAAAAAGTGATCAAAAAGCCGCATTTACCCCAAAATGGTACCAATAAAAACTACAACCCGTCCCGCAAAAAAAACAAGACTTCCCACAGCTTTTTTGACGAAAAAATAAAAAAAGTTACGGCTCAGAATAGCGTGTCTCAGAAAATAAATTATTTTATAGAAACTTAATTTTATTGTACAAACGCTGCAAAACTTTAAAAAAACCGATACACATATGGTATCGGCGTAATCGTACCGACCGGCAGAATAAATTCAAACGTAATTTATTGCGCACGGTGAACGCTGTAATAAATAAAGAATTTAAAGCGCCAAAAATCGCTGTTTTTTGGTCACCTTCGTTCTAAAAAAAGATCCTGAGGGGCCAAAATGCTCACTATACCCCTAGAAAAATTCCTTGAGGGGTGTAGATTCCAAAATAGGGTCACTTTTGGGGGGTTTCCACCGTTTTGGTCCCTCCGGGGCGTTGCAAACCCGACATGGCACTGAAAACCAATCCAGCAAAATCGGCGCTCCAAAATCCAAAAGGCGCTCCTTCCCTCCTGAGCCCTGCTGTGGGTCCAAACATCAGTTTACGATCACATATGGGGTATTGCCGTAATCGGGAGAAATTGCTTTACAAATGTTGGGCGGCTTTTTCTCCTTTATTCCTTGTAAAAATGAAAAAAATTCTATGTTTCCACAGAAAAATAGGTGATTTTCATCTTCACAGACTAATTCCACTAAATTTTGCAAAAAAAAATAAAAAATGTGGGGTCAAAATGCTAACTATACCCCTAGAAAAATGCGTTGAGTGGTGTAGTTTCCAAAATGGGGTCACTTTTTGGGGGTTTCGACTGTTTAGGTACCACAAGACCTCCTCAAACCGGACATAGTGCCTAAAATATATTCCTAAAAAAAAAAAGGAGGCCCCAAAATCCACTAGGTGCTCCTTTGCTTCTGCGGCCTGTGTTTCAGTCCATTTGGGTCACATGTTGGATATTTCTAAAATCTGCAGAATCTTGGCAATAAATATTGAGTTGCGTTTCTCTGGTAAAACCCTCTGTGTTACAGATTTTTTTTTTATTACAAATTCATTTCGGTAAAAAAAATGAAATTTGTAATTTTCACCTCTACTTTGCCTTAATTCCTGTGAAACGCCTAAAGGGTTAAAATACTTTCTGAATGTGGTTTTGAATACCTTGAGGGGTGCAGTTTTCAAAATGGGGTGATTTATGGGGACATTCTAATATATAAGGCACTCAAAGCCACTTCAGAACTGAACTGGTCCGTGAAAAAATGGCCTATTGAAATTTTATTGAAAATATGAGAAATTGCTGCTAAAGTTCTAAGCCTCGTAACGTCCTAGAAAAATAAAAGTATGTGAAAAAAAATGATGTAAACATAAAGTAGACATATGGGGGATGTTAACTAGTAACTATTTTGTGTGGTATTACTATCTGTTTTACAAGCAAATACATTTAAATTTAGAAAAATGCAAATTTTTGCTAAAATTTGAAGTTTTTCACAAATAAATATTGAATTTATTGACCAAATTTTTTCACTAACATAAAATACAATATGTCACGAGAAAACAATCTCAGAATCGCTTGGATAGGTAAAAGCATTCCGGAGTTATTACCACATAAATGGACATTTCAGATTTGAAAAAATCATCTGTGTCCACAAGGCCAAAACAGGCTGTGTCCTAAAGGGGTTAATGTCTGTGTATGTGGCTGCACATTGTGTTCTAGTAAGAACGCAATGCTGCTGTGTAAATGAATGGAGAGGAGTGCATGATGCCGATTGGTCAGCGTCATACACTCCTCTGCACAACACCCACTTGGTCGAAAGTAAAAATACGCCCACTTGGGCATTAAGCAACTCATTAGCATAAATTTAAAAATCGCTAATAAAGTGGTAAAAATAGATCGTTTTTTAAAATAAAAAGCATTACTGTCACCTACATTACAGCGCCGATCTCCTTATGTAGGAGATAGGGCACTCATAATGTGGTGACAGAGCCTCTTTAACCCCTTCCCGCTATTGGGCGTAACTGTACGTCCGAAAACCAAGTGACTTGACGCAGACGGGCGTAGTTACGCCCGGCAGATAAAGCGAGCACAGGAGCTGTGCGCGCTTTATCTTCAGCGGCTGTCAGCTGTTATACACAGCTGACATGCCGCTGCAATGGCGGTTACCGCCGATCGCAGCCATTTAACCCCTTCAATGCGGCTGTCAATGAGGTCCACCGCATTGAAGTGGTTGACAGAGGGAGGTAGCTCCCTCTGTAACCCCCGGGCCCCCCGCGATGGATCGCGTGTGGCGATTGTTGCTATGGCAACCAGGAAGCCGTTACTAGGCTTCCTGGTTGCCAAGGTACGGTAGCCTATTAGGTCCTGCCCGAGGCAAGACCTAATACGCTAACTGTCAAATGAAGAATGACAGTTGCGATGCACTGCACTACATAAGTAGCGCAATGCATCGTACTGGGGATCAGAAGACCAGATCTTCAAGTCCCCAGGTCAGTGTAAAAGAAAAAGTAAAAAATGTGAAAGAAAAAAATAAAATAAATAAATAATAAAAACAACACTTGCCCTGTTTCCCTGATCAACTCCTTTATTATTAGAAAAAAAATGAAAATACGAAAAAAAACTATACATAATAGGTATCGCAGCGTTCGGAACGGCCTGATCTATAAAAATATCACATTTTTAGCGCACGGTGAACACCTTAAATTTTTTAATAAACAACGACAGCATTTTATTTTTTGGTCATCTTGTCTCAAAAAATTTTTAAGAAAAAATTATCAAAAAGTTGCAAGTAAAGCAAAATGGTACCAATAGAAACAGTTAGTCACACATAAAACAAGCCGTCCCGCAGCGATATCAACGAAAAAATAAAAAAAAGTTATGGCTGTCAGAAAATGGCGGCATTAAAACATGATTTTATTAGAAAAGGAGTATTTTTACTGTGGGAACGTAGTGAAACGTAAAAAAACAATATAAATTTGGTGTCGCTGTAATCGTATCGACCCGCACAATAAAGTGAACATGTTGTTTATACTGCACGGTGAACACTGTAAAAAAAACAAAAAAAAAAAAAAACGTGCTAGAATTGCTGTTTTTTGGTTTCCTCATCTCCCAAAAAATGGAATAAATAGTGATAAAAAAAAAAAACTCATGCACCCCAAAATGGAACCAATAAGAATTACAGCTCGTTCCACAAAAAACGCGCCCTCACACAGCTCAGTCACCGGAAAAATAATACGTTGTAACTCTCAAAACGCAATGATGCAAAATGATTCTAAATGACGGCCCAGACTCATTTTTAGGTCCAGTAGAATTTCACTAAATACCCCACATCCTCATCTGCTGGACCCCACAGGTGGACCCCGTAGACGCAGCGGAGATTAGGAAACTTTAGGGCCTTGTGCGGCTTATAGGGCTAATGAAGAAGTCAAATATAAGGCAACACTGGAGCGCAGATATTCTGTATAATACCCAATAAACCCGGCCTGTGTATAAAGGATTGGTTCAAAGCGTACCACACCTATCCATAGATTATTCATTCTCCCCATTATTACATCATCCTATTATGACCTGATGTACTCCGCCCAGCTTACACATAGCCTGATGTACTCCGCCCAGCTTACATATAGCCTGATGTACTCCGCCCAGCTTACATATAGCCTGATGTACTCCGCCCAGCTTACATATACCCTGATGTACTCCGTCCAGCTTACATATAGCCTGATGTACTCCGCCCAGCTTACATATAGCCTGATGTACTCCGTCCAGCTTACATATACCCTGATGTACTCCGCACAGCTTACATATACCCTGATGTACTCCGCACAGCTTACATATACCCTGATGTACTCCGCACAGCTTACATATACCCTGATGTACTCCGCCCAGCTTACATATATCCTGATGTACTCCGCACAGCTTACATATACCCTGATGTACTCCGCACAGCTTACATATACCCTGATGTACTCCGCACAGCTTACATATACCCTGATGTACTCCGTCCAGCTTACATATATCCTGATGTACTCCGCACAGCTTACATATACCCTGATGTACTCCGCACAGCTTACATATATCCTGATGTACTGCGTCCAGCTTACATATACCCTGATGTACTCCGCACAGCTTACATATACCCTGATGTACTCCATCCAGCTTACATATATCCTGATGTACTCCGCACAGCTTACATATACCCTGATGTACTCCGCACAGCTTACATATATCCTGATGTACTGCGTCCAGCTTACATATACCCTGATGTACTGCGTCCAGCTTACATATACCCTGATGTACTCCGCACAGATTACATATACCCTGATGTACTCCGCACAGATTACATATACCCTGATGTACTCCGCACAGATTACATATACCCTGATGTACTCCGCACAGATTACATATACCCGGATGTACTCGGCACAGATTACATATACATAAAGGGCTATCATTTTGCCCCATTAAAAATATGGACTGGCTGCAGCTTGACATTGACCTGAATAATTTTTTCAGGTCGGTGAGAAACAAGACATGGTATTCCCAACAGCCTGATCCTGTGAGTAATGTTAATACAGAACCCGATTATGAATTATGTTTAAAACGTTGGGGTTTGTTTAATAAAAGCAGTTCACAGCCGCCAACTTGTATACAGGTGGTTGAAACGTTTATCTCCTCCGTCCTGAAGGATGTTGTAGATTTTAACCGTGAATGTCGCTGTGGGCTATCTTTGCACACTCCGTACAATCTATCCGTTAGAGAAAAAGTGGCACTTGAGGGGTTGATCCATAACGGTGACCTCATCATCAAACCTGCCGACAAAGGGGGTGCGGTCGTTGTTATGGACCGATCCCTTTATTTACAGGAAGTTTATAGACAGTTGAATGACACAGCTGTATATAGGAGGATTTCGATAGATCCTATGAAAGATATTCAGAAACGAACCGATAAAAACACAGGGACATATACAAAAACACCGAAAAAGGCCATACTTACAAATGGACACAGCCAGGCCAGAAATGCTGATGAAAGGGCGAGCAGGTGCTTTAAATAATAATAGCCACTCCCACTAGTCTTGAGGGGAGTGGTGTGTGGTGCATGGGATGTGTAGTAAGAAATAATAAATGAATAGTGTGTGTGCAAGTGTAATACTATAAGTGAAATATAAGGGGCAGTAATAAATGAAGTGCCTCAATAGAAATAAATGGATAATGGGGTGCAAGTGAGTGAAACATGGAGGGATAGTGTGTACGTCATGAGGCACACCGTGTATAGCCAGGTAGAAGCCTATTTGTGACGCCTTGAAAATTCATAGAGCGGGCTACCCTGCTTGCTATGCCAAACAACAACATTATTATGTATATTCGCTTCTCTTGGACACAGCCGGGTCTTTGATGCTGGGAGAGCATGGTGTGTTGTTGTTTGGCATAGCAAGCAGGGTAGCCCGCTCTATGAATTTTCAAGGCGTCACAAATAGGCTTCTACCTGGCTATACACGTTGTGCCTCATGACGTACACACTATCCCTCCATGTTTCACTCACTTGCACCCCATTATCCATTTATTTCTATTGAGGCACTTCATTTATTACTGCCCCCTATATTTCACTTATAGTATTACACTTGCACACACACTATTCATTTATTATTTCTTACTACACATCCCATGCACCACACACCACTCCCCTCAAGACTAGTGGGAGTGGCTATTATTATTTAAAGCACCTGCTCGCCCTTTCATCAGCATTTCTGGCCTGGCTGTGTCCATTTGTAAGTATGGCCTTTTTCGGTGTTTTTATATTCAGAAACTAATAAGAGTGTTGGTTGACAATGCCTTTGCTAATGATATGATAGACAGGGATCTGTATACCTTTTTAACACCTGCATATCCGATAACTCCTATACTGTACTGTCTGCCCAAAATACATAAAAGTACCCCCCAGGGAGACCCATAGTCTCAGGCAGGGAATCGCTTCTTAGCCCCCCTGCCATTTTCCTTGATAAGGTTTTGAGAAATTTTGCTGTATCTGCTAGATCTTATATTAGGGATACGGCGGATTTTCTGAGCAGAATTAGAGATATTGAGATTCCTAATGGGGCTTTGCTGGTCTCATTTGATGTGACCAGCTTGTACACTTCCATCACCCATACGAGGGGTATGATGAGTGTGAGCAAAGCACTTGATGGAACTGAATTTTCCTGTGAGTGCAAAGAGTTTTTGATGGGCTTGCTGGATATAGTACTTACCTGTAATCACTTTCTGTTCAATGATGAATATTTTATGCAACTTCGTGGAACGGCTATGGGGTCCAATGTGGCCCCTACGTATGCCAATATTGTCATGGCTGACATGGAGG
Source organism: Rhinoderma darwinii (assembly GCF_050947455.1). Lineage (NCBI taxonomy): Eukaryota > Metazoa > Chordata > Amphibia > Anura > Rhinodermatidae > Rhinoderma > Rhinoderma darwinii. The sequence goes on along the minus strand of NC_134687.1, from coordinate 254,988,761 downwards.
AGACGTCGATCTATGTATCCCACCACTTCACTTCGGTACTTGGGTGGTGGCGATACATAGATGACGTCTTCCTCATTTGGACAGGGGACCTGCTTGGTTTGAACAGTTTTTTTGAGCATTTAAACTTGATAGACTCCGACATTCAATTCACTATGGTTGTTTCTGATAGTCAGGTCCAATTTCTTGATACCTTGGTATGCATACAAAATAATAAACTTGTAACTGATTTATTTGTTAAAGACACGGACTGCAACTATCTACTCAGCTTTGACAGTCATCACCCTAAGGGGATGATCAAATCCCTACCGTATAGTCAGCTATTGAGGGTTAAACGGATTGTTGATGATCCCATTAGTTTAGACCATAAACTCAATACGATGGTTAGGAAGTTCATAGACAGAGGATACCCAGAGCGTCTTCTTAAGACACATCTGGAAAGAGTTAAACGAGTGGATAGGGCCCAACTAGGGCAGGATAGGAAGAAGATTCAGCAGAAAATGGATAGACTCCCTATGGTTTCCACATTCAGTGTATGCAGTCCTAATGTGGCAAATATCAGAAAACATTGGGGAATTCTTAGTAACTACTATGATAAAGTGATAGAATTTCAATCCCCTCCTTTATTTTCATACAGAAGACCCCGCAATTTAAGGGACAGATTGGTTGTGACGGATGTCAGTACAAGGAATGTTCAGGGCAGAGGTAGACAACAGGACTCGACACGGAACGGTTGTTTTCCCTGCCTGTCCTGTGATAGTTGTGCGATTATTCTCAAAGGCAGTTCTTTTTTGCATCCTACTACCGGTAGAGCTTATAAGATTACCTCCTACTATACATGCAGAAGTGACTATGTTATTTATGTTCTTCAATGTCCTTGTAATTTGATTTACGTGGGGGAGACCACAACTGAATGTAGACTGAGATTAAACAATCATAAGTCTAGCATACGTACAAAGAAGGTAGAACTCCCTGTAGCGAGACATTTTGTGGAAATGGGTCATAGTGTACAACTTAGATTTTGCATCATTGATAGGGTTCCCCCCCCCTCAAACGGGGAGGGAATAGGGAATTGATCCTTAAACAACGGGAGGTTCAGTGGATCAATAGACTAAATTCCCTCTACCCTAACGGTCTCAATATTGATTACCCCTTGAATGTATTCAAATAAGTATTTTATTACATCTTGGGGATTCCTTTGCCTAATGAGATCTGTTCATGATCCCTTCACTACTCTAGATATTGTCTGATGTATAGGAATAGGAAAGCTATTATACTGTAATTTTTAATATACTTTCTTCTTTTTTATAGATTGAAGTCTCGATATTGATATTGGAAGACACTTGCCAACTGGAACAAGGAATTCTGTACACATGTGGCCTCTTTTTTTCTGTCATAGGAGAGTGTTATTGAATAAAAAAAATGTCATTTAAATTTTTATTTCGATTTTTCTTTATCTATGTGAACTGCAATAATGTTGTTGATTTTGCACAGCTACACGACATCTGCCATCTATGTTTGTTCAGTATCATTTGAGTTGCTTATTGACTCATATATATATATATATACACACGTTTTGAGCCGTGAATGATAGCTCCGCAACGAGGGAGTTCTGATTTGAAGGTACAGGTTTTTGCTCATTTTCCAGAGATCCCTTAATAGGAGTAATACTATGCGCCTCTCTGTTGATGATAGATCATCGCATTGGTTGAGCATTTCTTCGTGGGACTTGAGTTCTGCACGCTATGTGAGCGGGCGTTCTCTTGTCTCTTGGGACATAAGGTATTCCAATTGAGCAAAACCTACCACTGTGCATCTTATACACAGTTTTCATACACTCCTTCTAGACTAGCGGAATGTGTTATTCACGACTTCATTAGAGGTATTTTAGTGGTATCTCTACCCTTTAAACTGTAGTTCTGGCATATTTGCCCTTAACAAACATGGCGTATTATGTTGCATTGACCCTAACACAACTGTGCGATTTGATGGGCCTCTGCTAGTGATGTAATCATGTCAGCTGTTGCGTCGCTGTGCATCGTCACGGCGAGTCAGATCACATGTGATAGCCTTACCCAATGGACAGATAGAGTTGGGGCATGCGCAGTTCGGTGTTTGTAACGCCGGAAATTTTAATTCCAAACATGTTCTGTTCAGGATGTCCTTGTTTCTCCAGATTGGTGAGTGCCAGCTATTGTGTATTATAATGTGATTATTAATCAATATGCAACTAATGCATTACACTATTTTATAGGCACGTATTACACTCGTTGGAATTTTAAAGTTCTTCATACCATTTGTCAATGTTTGACTCTTGTACACATATATATAATATTTTGTTACACTGTTACACGGGGTATTTTTTTCAATATGAAGTGTATAATTGCTGCTATTTAGATGATTTGTTAATTGAGCTTTGTGCTCCCTATATATACCTGTGTGTGCTTTTCACTAATTGCTTGAAAAGGCTTCCATGGAGGAAGTGAAACGTTGCTGTGTTGGGTGAATAAATTTCATTTTTTGCTATTGAGTGCTGCTTCTTTGCTCGATTTTTTCCGATTACATATACCCTGATGTACTCCGCACAGATTACATATACCCTGATGTACCCGCACATATTACACATACCCTGATGTACTCCACCCAGCTTACATATACCCCGATGTACTGCGCCCAGCTTACATATACCCCGATGTACTGCGCCCAGCTTACATATACCCTGATGTACCCGCACAGCTTACATATAGCCTGATGTACTCCGCACAGCTTACATATAGCCTGATGTACTCCGCACAGCTTACATATACCCTGATGTACTCCGCCCAGCTTACATATACCCTAATGTACTCCGCCCAGCTTACATATACCCTGATGTACTCCGCCCAGCTTACATATACCCTGATGTACGCCGCCCAGCTCACATATGCCCCCACATTATAAGCTGAAATACTACTAATACACCAAGCAAAATCTACGCTTCAAAAGCCAAATGGAGGTCCAACTGAGCCTGGCAGTGTACCCAAACGGCAATTTATGACCACATATGGGGTATTCTGGAGAACTCGCTTAACAATTCATGGGATGTGTGTCTACGATGGTACAAGCTGGGCACAACACATTGGGCACTGAAATGGCATATTTGTTGAAAACAGCCATTTTCAATCTGCAACATCTATTGTTTACTCATTTTTGCAAAACACTTGTGCGGTCAAAATGCTCACTACACCCCTAGATCAATTCTTTGAGGGATCTAGTTTCCAAAATGGGGTAATTTTTCGGGGGTACCACTGTACTGGTACTATAGCTCAATGCAACATGGTGTCAAAAAACAAATCTTATAAAATCTCCACTCCAAATACTAAATGGCGCTCCTTCCCTTTAGAGCCTTGCTGTGTGTCCAAATAGCAGTTTATGACCACATGTGGGGTATTTCTGTACTCTGAAGATGTTGCTTTACAAATGTTACGGTGTTTTTTCTCCTTTATTTGTTGAGAAAATGAAAATTTTTTAACTAATGCTACGTCTTATTGGAAAATAATGTAATTTTTCATTTTCACTGCCCATTTCTAATAAAATCTATGAGACACCTGTGGGGTCAAAATGCTCACTACACCCCTAGATGAAGTCCTCAATGGGTGTAGTTTGCCAAATGGAGTCACTTTTGGGGAGTTTCCACTGTACTGGTACCTAAGGGGCTTTGCAAAAGCGACATGGCGCAGAAAAACCAATCCAGCAAAATCTGCTCTCCAAAAGCCAAATGGCGCTCCTTCCCTTCTGAGCCCTGATGTGTATTCATACAGTACTTTATTACCACATATGGGGTATTTCCGTACTCTGGAGAAGTTGCTTTACAAATGTTACGGTGATTTTTCTCCTTTATTTGATGAGAAAATGAAACATTTTTACCTAAAGATACGTCTTAGTGGAAAAAAAAATGAAATTTTTCATGTTTACTGCCCAATTCTAATGAAATCTATGAAACACCTGTGGGGGTCAAAATGCTCACTACACCCCTAGTTGAATTCCTCAAGGGGTGTAGTTTCCTAAATGGAGTCACTTTTGGGGGGTTTCCACTGTACTGGTACCTTAGGAGCTTTACAAATGCGACATGGTGCCGAGAAATCAAACCAACAAAATCTGTACTTCAAAAGCTAAATGGCGTGCCTTCCCTTCTGAGTCCTGCCGCTTCCCCAAACAGCCGCATGACCACATGTTGGGTATTTCCGTACTCTGGAGAAGTGGCTTTACAAATGTTGGGGTGCTTTTCATCATTTATTTATTGAAAAAATTAAAAATTGAGGTAAAGCTACATGGTATTGGAAAATAATGTAATTTTTCATTTTCACTGCCCAATTCTAATGAAATCTATGAAACACCTGTGGGGTCAAAATGCTCACTACACCCATAGATTAATTCCTCAAGGCGTGTAGTTTCCAAAATGGGGTATTTTTTGGGGTGTTTCCTTTGTTTCGGCACCACAAGACCTCTTCTAACCTGACATGGTGCCTGAAATATAATCTAAGAAAAGCAAGGCCCTAAAATCCTCTATGTGCTCCTTTGCTTCTGAAGCCGGTATTTCAGTCCAGTTGCGCACTAGGGCCACATGTGGAATATTTCTAAAAACTGCAGAATTAGGGCAATAAATATTCAGTTGTGCTTCTCCGGTAAAAACCTTCAGTATTACAGGAAAAATGGAATTTCTGCAAAAAAAAATGAAATTTGTAAATTTCCCCGCTACTTTGCTTAAATTCCTGTGAAACGCCTAAAGGGTTATAAAAAAACTTTCTGAATGCTGTTTTGAATACTTTGAGGGGCGCAGTTTTTAAAGTGGGGTGATTTGTGGGGGTTTCTAATATATAAGGCCCTCAAAGCCACTTGACAACTGAACTGTTCCCCAAAAAAATGGGTTTTTGAAATTTTCTTGAAAATGTGAGAAATTGCTGCTAAACTTATAAGCCTTGTAACGTCCTAGAAAAATAAAAGCATGTTCAAAAAACGATGCCATTCTAAAGTAGACATATTGGAAAAGTTAGCTAGTAACTATTTTGTGTGGTATAACTATCTGTCTTACAAGCAAATACATTTGAATTTAGAAAATGCTAATTTTTTGCAAATTTTCTCTAAATTTTGGTGTTTTTCACACAAAAATATTGAATATATGGACCAAATTTTTTCACTAACAGAAAGGTACAATATGTCACGAGAAAACAATCTCAGAATCGCTTGGATAGGTAAAAGCATTCCCGAGTTATTACCACATAAAGTAACACACGTCAGATTTAAAAAATGAGGCTCAGTCCTGAAGGGGTTAAAGAGGCTCTGTCACCACATTATAAGTGCAATATCTCCTACATAAGGAGATCGGCGCTATAATATAGGTGACAGCGGTGCTTTTTATTTTTAAAAAAAAAAACTGTTTTCACCACTATTAGCGATTTTAGATTTATGCTAATGAGTTGCTTAATGCCAAAGTGGGCTTGTTTTTACTTTCGACCAAGTGGGCGTTGTACAGAGGAGTGTATGACGCTGACCAATCGGCGTCATGCACTCCTCTCCATTCATTTGGTCAGCGCATAGGGATCCTTTTAGATCACTATGTGCTGTCTTATACTAACACATTAACAATATTGAAGTGTTTAGACAGTGAATACATTCCACGGGATGTCTATTCACAATCTCTGCACTTCGTTACTGTTTCTATGGTAGTTACAGCAGAGCAAAGCGTAATCCCGTTGAAACCTGTCATCTACAGCGTAATCTCGCGAGATTACGTTTGCTCTGCTGTAAATACCACAGAAACAGTAACGAAGTACAAAGATTGTAAATAGACATCTCGTGGTATGTCTATTCACTTCAGTATCGTTAATGTGTTAGTATAAGACAGCACATAAGGATCTAGCAGGATCCCTATGCGCTGAGTAAATGAATGGAGAGGAGTGCATGACGCCGATTGGTTACTTGGGCATTAAGGAACTCATTAGTATAATTCTAAAATCGCTAATAAAGTTGTGAAACTAGATCGTTTTTTTAAAATAAAAAGCACTGCTGTCACCTACATTATAGCGCCGATCTCCTTATGTAGGAGATAGGGCACTTATAATGTGGTGACAGAGCCTCATTAACGTTAAGCTAAGAAAAAGCCTGAGGAAACAATGTGTTAAAGATGGGAGAAAAACAAAACTGCATGGTATAGTTGACATATGTGAAACATAAAAAGGAGGGTTTTCTGAGATCGGAGAAAAAAAAAAAAAAAAAAGGATGTCATAAAACAATAAAAGAACCTTTAGGGTATGTGCACACGATGAGAGGCTTTTTCGTCTGAAAAGACCGACTGTTTTCAGGAGAAAACAGCTGCCTCGTTTCAGCCGTAATTTCTCCTCCTCGCATTTTGCGAGGCTTCTCTGACAGCCGTAAATTTTGAGCTGTGCTTCATTGAGTTTAATGAAGTACGGCTCAAATTACGTCTGAAAGAAGTGTCCTGCACTTCTTTTGACGAGGCTGTATTTTTACGCGTCGTCGTTTGATAGCTGTTAAACGACGACGCGTAAATGACAGGTTGTCTGCACAGTACGTCGGCAAACCCATTCAGATGAATGGGCAGATGTTTGCCGACGTATTATAGCCCTATTTTCAGACGTAAAACGAGGCATAATACGACTCGTTTATGTCTAAAAATAGGTCGTGTGAACCCAGCCTTACTCACTTGACACATCCAGCGCAGCAGTTCCTTTGCTCCCCGCTGCTCTTTGTTCACAGTGCTGAAGAAATGACGTGCCCGTATACTACTGATGCTAGGGAGTTGCTGAAATGATCAAGTGGGTATGTGGGTACATTATGGCTGCAGCATTGTGAACAAAGAGCGGCAGAAAGGACCAGTGTGCAATGGCTTTTATTGTTTTATCGCATTCCCACCCTTTTTTACGATCGCGGAAAAAGCCTTGAAAATATTTAATACTTCCTTTGACGGAAGACCCACACCTGTCACTATCTGTCGTCCATTACCATTATCAATTTCTGGACTTTCCTTGGAAAAGTTCTTCCTGCTTCTTATCAGGTTGTTTTGAAATTTTTGCCTTTTTGACAGCCACTCGTGACTTTGCATTACCTTTTCCTAAAAAATACACAAAAAATATACAAAAACGGATAAGGAATTTTATTAACTTACATGACTCATGTTAGTACAGGAGAATGTGCAGTTTCTCCCTCACCACTGGAAGAAAACAAAACTTTCTAGGAAAGTGAAAGCCATATCTATTGGACTGGCTGCACCAATTTGTCCTAAGTAGCATTAAAAACAAAAACAAAAAAACAATACCATCGACTGAAAAGGTGGCCAAACTTTTGACTGGTACTGTATATATGTATATATATTATATATATATATATATATATATATATTTTTTTTTATCAATTAACAACATACAAAGTGAATGAACAGAAGAGAAATCTAAATCAAATCAATATTTGGTGTGACCACCCTTTGTCTTCAAAACAGCATCAATTCTTCTAGACACACTTGCACAAAGTCAAGGGTTTTGTAGGATTGCAGTCAGGTGTATGATTAATCAATCATACCAGACAGGTGATAACGATCATCATTTTCATATGTAGGTTGAAACACAGTCATTAAGTGTAACAGAAACAGCTGTGTAGGAGGCTTAATCAAGGGTGAGGAACAGCCAAACTGCTACAAAGGTGAGGTTGTGGAAGACCGTTTCAGGTCACAGGTCCATCGTGGCAAGACTCAGCACCACAAGACACAAGGTTGATATAATGCATCAGCAAGGTCTCTCCCAGGCAAAGATTTCAAAGAAGACTGGGTTTTGAAAATGTGCTGTTCAAGCTCTTTTGAAGAAACACAAAGAAACGTGCAATGCTGAGGACCGTAGACACTGTGGTCGGTCAAGGAAAGTTAAAGCAGCAGATCAAAGACACATCATGGTTTCTTCCCTTTTAAATCGGAAAATGTCCAGCAGTGCAGTCAGCTCAGGACTGACAGAAACCAGTGGGAGCCAGGTACACCCATCTACTGTCCCCCACCCCATTTTTCATAACCAGCCAGATACAACATAGAAGCAGCAGTGTAGGATTACTAGGGTGGGAAACCCCAGTGCCCGTTCACATCACCGTTGCCCTTCCGTTGAGGGGTTCCGTCGGGTAACCCTTCAACGTTCCGTCAAGAACAACGGAACCCTGTCACAACGGTGACAAACGGAAATCATTAGCAACGTTTCAGCCACCATTGAGATCAATTGTGAGGGAAATGGAAGCTGAGGTTTCAATTTGCCTTTCCTTTGAGGGGTTACCCGACGGAAACCTGCGACGGAACCCCTCAACAAAAGGGCAATGGTGATGTGAACACAGCCTAACACAAGGTAGGCTTAGATACAGGGTCCAGCAGACAGTAATATTATACAGTATAAGATTACTGTCTACTGGGGGCCTGTATCCAAGACTACCACATGGTAGGCTTAACCCCTTAGTGACCAACAATACGCCTTTTCACGTTCGTCACTAAGGGGTCTTAGGCTAGGCTGACGCCTTTTCACGTTCGCCTAGTCTAAGTCCTGCACGGTTCTCCCGTGCAGGCTGGAGCCGGGGCTCAGCTGTCTGTTGACAGCTGAGCTCCTGCTCCAACGCCCGCAATCGAAGTTTACTTAGATCGCGGCCGTTTAACCCGTTAAATGCCACCAATAGCGACCGCGGCATTTAACTTGTTTACAGAGGGAGTGAGCTCCCTCTGTCACCCATCGGCGGCCCGCAAATGTAATTGCGGGTCTCCGATGGGTTGTCATGGCAGCCGGGGGCTTAATAAAAGGGTCTGCCCTGGACATATGCCTATTAGGACGCGCCGGAGGCACGTCCTAATAGATTGCCTGTCAGATTTACACTGACAGGCAATAATGCTCTGGTATACGAGTATACCAAAGCATTATAGCAGCGATCGCACAGTAAAGACCCATAGTGGGTCTAATAAAAGTAGTAATAAATGTGAAGTAAAGATTATTAAAAATTACAGTAAAAAAAATAAAACCATTTTTTCCATAAAAAGTGGTTTTATTTAGTAAAAGTGTAAAAAATAAATAAAAGTACACATATATGGTAAAGCCGCGACCGTAATGACTCCATTAATAAAGTTAATATGCAATTTAAAACGTAAGGTGAACACTGTAAAAAAAAAACGTAAAAAACAAATGGCGAAATTTTAAAAAAATCCATTGCCCCCCAAAAAAGTCATAATAAAAATGAATCAATAAGTCCCATGCACCCCAAAACAGTACCAATCAAAACTAAGTCTCGTCCCGCAGAAAACAAGCCCAAAAAATCACTACATCGATGGAAAAATAAAAAAGTTACGGCTCTTGGAAAGCGACGATGCAAAAACAAATAATTTTAGTTCAAGTGTTTTTATTGTGCAAAAGTCGTAAAACATAAAAAACCTCTACATATGTGGTATCGCCGTAATCGTACAGACCCATAGAATAAAGGTAACATGTTATTTACGCCGCACAGTGAACGGCAACAATTTAAAAACGCATAGAACAATGGTGGAATTTCAGGGGGGTTTTTTTTATAATCCCCCAGAAAAAGTTAATAAAAAAATTATATGTACCTTAAAAATGGTGCTATTAAAAGTACAACTAATCCCGCAAAAAACAAGTCCTCATACAGCTATGTAGACGAAAAAATAAAAAAGTTAGAGCTCTTTGAATGCGACTATAAAAAAAACAAATAAAAAAGCTTGGTCATTAGGGCCTAAAATGGGCTGGTTACTAAGGGATTAAAGGGGTTGTCCCAGTCATTAAACATTGATGACCTATCCTCAGGATAGGCCATCAATAGCTGATGGGTCGGGGTCCAACTGCCGGGACCCCCGGCAATCAGCTGTTTTGAAGGGGGTGCAGCGCTCGTACGAGCGCTGCTTCCCCTTAATTTCCCTTACTTGCTCACACTGTGAATCGCTGACACGTCCGTGTCATCGATTCAGTGTGAGAAAGTGACCAGAATGAAGGGGATGTAGCGCTCATACGAGCACTGATCCCCCTTCAAAACAGCTAATTGGCGGGGGTCCCGGGAGTCGGACCCCGACCCATCAGCTCTAGCAGACCGTGGTATTAAACTTACCCTAGTCTTCGGCTGCAGCGGAGATCCTGACTCCTTCCAGGGTCGGGATGTTGTGCGCAGCGCATAGCGCTGTGACGTCAGGACCTCCACTGCACTCCGGAACAAGGAGGGTAAGTATTGTCAGTTACTATAGTAACAGGGGCCCGTGTACTATATGAAATAGGCCTCAGTTACAATAGTAACTTTACATTGATGTGGTGTGGGGGACGGCGGGCCACCCTAGATTCGGGTCCCTGTCGCAATTGCGACCCCTATAGTTACGCCACATGACAGGGTCCTCTCACCTACTGTGCCAGTCTGTCAATTATTTATCTCATGTCTATTGTGCTTGTTGTTTTTACGGTCTCATGTCATGTACTTAAACCCCTCGTATGTACAGAGCCCTGGAATTAATGGAGCCTAATATATTTGTCATTTTTTCATAGTCCCAATAGGGGGGATAACTTTTAAATATTCATCCCGGCAGCTATCCTCTTCCAGCACCCTCTGCAATCTTTTCCTAGAAACCCCCCAGCTATGCTCTTCTTCTCGACACAGCACTGAGATGCCAACATAACATGAATACAATTACTATGTCAATTGTCCCGCTAGCAGGCATTCTTCTGTGTATATACAATAGGTAAATCCAATCTTGTAGCAATGCATTCCTGCAAACTAAAAACTCTGGGTGCCCATCCATTAAACAGAAATTTACTCACATGGGATTAAAGACACATGTAATCCCCCATCCAAAGTCAAAGTTATGTTATAAAAAAAATAAAATACATAAAAAAACATCTTTGATAATGAAATGTTTTAAATAAAAAGGAATATGCATATAATATAATATAATATTTGTGAAAAAAAAGACAGCTTACCTGCTTTATTTCTTATACTATACGTTTCTTCTATATCACCATACATCTTTGCCGCGCTCCAATTAACCCTTGCTCTTTGACTGCGTCTAACAAGCGGGACTCGTTGCACTGGTTTCATATTATTCAAACCATCATTCTCTGTATGAGGAGCTTCTTGGTTTTCACCTGGCAAATCATCTCCATAAATACTTTCCTTTCTTTCAATATCTTCTACAACTCGTGGCAAATCAGTATCACGAGATAAAGGTCCTTGTTTTTCAATGCCTTCGACAACTCGCACCAGAGCAGCATCTGGAGGTAAATATTTATTTCTACCTGCAGCTCCTTCTGTATGATGGAGCGTAGAAACATTACTCAACTCTGCATTGAGTCTTAATTGGAGGTATCAGAACAAGTTCTTTAATGTTTTTTATTGAAGATGTAAGAGCCTGTTTTTTATACACATATTTCACAAACTCCTCTGATTTAGAATCCACATCATCTTTAGCATTTTTCGGTAATCGTGGCATAGATTTCTCTCTCTTACTAACGACCAGTTTTTGTCAACTTTTCCTTCGCAGGAATTGTCAAAAGCTTTGATTCATTTATGTCTGATAGGTCTTCGATTTCAAATTCTTCCACATTAGTACAAACGGTAGTTGAAGTAGCCGGAGCTTCAGAGACCACTGATGATAATCTAGTTAAGTATATCAAAGAAAGTTATCATGAAGAATAAGAAACAAAATTTACAAACCTACATGTCTACTACATAACAACTGCCAATCGCTATGTCCAGCTATGTTAGAATAAAGTAGGAGACAGATGGCAGGAAGTATGATTGCAGGATCAGATTATACAGGGTTTGTTTGTTGTCCGTTACCATGGAGGAACATCTGGGGGACCGAAAGGGTAACAGCCCATCAATAGCTAAAAATACCACAAAAATTAACAGGCCCCATAATATTCCACAACTGTGCATGGAGTTTGTTCAACATAAACAATTTTGTGCCTTCCCTAGAAATGAAGAAAAGTAAATTTGCTTGTATGGTCATACCTATTGCCTATTTGTCCAGCTGTTGCAGTCTTGAAGAAAAGATTTGGAAAACTCTCCTTCATTGCATTTGGATCATTTGTCTTCTTTTCATCCTAAAGAATTGAAATACTTAAGAATAAATTGTTTGTTCGTGCAAAGATACATATTTATGTATATTAGTATATATCCATACTAACAGTTTCTTCAAAATGGAAATAGGAAGTACAAAGAACATTAAAAAACAGCACCTTAGCCCCTTCCTGTCCTGTGCCGTATACATACGGCGCAGGTAGGAGGTCATTAACCCCTTGCGTACCTTCGCCGTAATAGTACGTCGCTGGCCGCATATGCCAGCGTACCTTCGCCGTACTATTACGTCGAAGGATCAAACTGTCACTCTGTGAAATCACAAAGTGATAGCGACATGGCGGCAGCTGTCAGTGATAGCTGACCGCCTCCGTTGCAGTGCTGGGGACAGATCTGCATGCCCCGATGTCGGCGATTGCTGTGATTGGTCAGTCTTTAGAGACTGACCAATGACAGCTATCTATGACGTAGGAAACCGGAGAAAGCTCCTGTCAGCGTCTCTGATCTCCTCATTTCTGTGAGAACTGTGAGGAGATCGGAGAGTGACAGAAATACAGTTGAAAAACAGTGGAAAAACAGCGTTTTTAGTGCCCATCTGCCCTTTATAGTGCCCATCTGCCCTTTATAGTTCCCATCTGCCCTTTATAGTGCCCATCATCCCTCAGAATATAACTAATAATATTCTTTAGTGCCCATTAGGGCCCAGCAGCCCTCTCCAGTGCCCACCAGCCATCTTTAGTACCCACCAGCCATTTTAGTGCCCACCAGCAATCTTTAGTGCCCACCAGCCCCCTTTGCTGCTCATTATAGTGCCCATCAGTCCTCCCTAGTAACAATCAAACCTATATAATACTTTTCTTTAGTGCCCATCAGTATATTAGCCCCCTTTAGTGCCCATCAGTCCTCTTTACTGCCCTATCCTTTAGTTCTTCATAAAAAAAAATACAAAAAAAGTTTTAGTAATTTAGTAGTCATTTTGTGTGCTACTTTTGCACATCAGTTTCCTTGCCAATACTGTTCAGGAATTTAGTTTTGCACGTCAGGGTTAGTGCAGTGTTATTACACACCCGTAATGTCTCGTCTATTTAGCGTGGAGGAGGCATATGCCATTTTATGTTCAGATACAGATACAGAAAGCGCCAGTGAGGGTGGATCTGAGTTTGTGTTATCCTCCTCCAGTGATGAGGAACCCCCTCAGAAACGAAGCAGAGCTAGTGATCCGAATGAGCCCAGCACAAGTGACCCCAGCACCAGTGACCCCCAGCACCAGTGACCCCATATGGCTACCGCCTACCTCTTACACACCTGAAATTCCTGCGTTTACCTCTGCCCCTGGCATAAAAATAAATCCAACTGACTTTCAGGAAATAGATTTTTTTAAATGTTTTTTTTCAGATACTTTAGTTGACCTAATGGTTGTGCAAACAAATTTATATGCACAACAATTCTTAGGCAAAAATCCGACATCCCATTATGCCAGAACCCAAGCTTGGCACCCAACCAATGCAAATGAAATTGCAACCTTCTGGGGGCTCTTGCTCCACATGGGCCTTGTAAAAAAGCCAACCATCAAATCGTATTGGTCCACAGATATTTTGTACGATACACCTGTATTCCGTGCTGTGATGCCGCGAAAACGTTTTGAGGCCCTTTTAAAGTTTTTGCACTTTGCTGACAATGACAATGAGATTTGGGAGATCAACTAATGAAGCCATACTGTGCCATGCGAAAGACGAAAGTATGGTACAAAAAACTGTCCGTATATTTAATTGAAATGGCCCTCCTCAATTCTTTTATTTTGTACCGAAGTGCTGGCAATCGTTCTAGGTACCTCGAGTACCTTGAAAAAGTAATTAAAAAATTCATTTTTAAAGACCAAGAGGAAGGAGCGAGTAGCAGGGCTTCAGGAAGTGAGGCAAATAGAATTGTCCCTGGCCAGCACTTCCCCAGTGAAGTCCCCCCAACGAAAAAAAAAGAGCCATCCACAAAAACGATGTCGCGTGTGCGTGAAGAGGGGTATCCGAAAAGATACAATATATCAATGCAGCACTTGCCCCTCCAAACCAGGGCTTTGCATGAAAGAATGTTTCAGAATTTACCATTCTTCAGTGGACTACTAATTTTTTTCATGCCATTTTCAGGATGTCCATATAAACTTCATCTTAAATTTTATGTCACCTTCATTTAAAAATTGTCCACTTGTGCACCAATTGGATATATAAAACAAAACAAAAAATCATTATACCCCTAGATGAATACCACCATGGTGGCCCAAAATCACCCAAGCAAAAACTAGGCCTTGAAGAGCCTCATGGTACACCTTCACTTCCGGGCCTCATCGTGTGCCTCAATACAAAAAGGTCCTATATAGGGTATCAATGAACACAGGAAAAAAAAAAATGAATGAATTGTGAGTTCTTTTTTTTCTCATTGGTGCTTGATACATCCCCAAAATGTTTCATCAAACCCACGCGTTTGTAAAATAAATTAAAATTCTACCAATTTTGTTTTAATTCCTAATCTGAAAAGTAAAATTTCTCACTATACCACTAGATGAATACCTTGAGCGGTGTCGTTTTCTTAATTGGGTCACATCTTGTGAGTTTCCTCTATATTGGTACCTCATTGGCTCTGAAAACACAATATGATGCCTGAAAAATATTCCAGCAGAATCTGTGATCAAAAACCAAATGGTGCTCCCTCCTTTCTGACCCTTGCCATGTGCCCATATAGCAGTTTACAGCCACATATGGGGTATTGCTGTAATCAAGAGAAAATGGGTAACAAATTGAGCAGTGCTCTTTCTCCTATTGCCCCTTGTATAAATGAAAAGTTTGGGGCTTAATCAACTTTTTATTGGAAAAAATGCAATTTTTCACTTTCACTGCCCAATGTTTATGACTTCTATGAAACATCTGTGGAGTCCAAATGCTCACTACACCCCTAAAACAAAATCCTCAATGGGTGTAGTTTCCAAAATGGGGTCACTTCTTGGGGGTTTCCACTGTACTAATACCTCAGGGGCTCTTCAAATGCAACATGGCGCCTGAAAACCATTCCAGCAAAATCTGCGCTCCAAAATCCAAATGGTGCTCCTTCCCTTCTGAGCAGAAGTTTATTACCACATATGGAGTATTGCCGTAATCGGGAGAAATTGCTTTACAAATGTTGGGGTGCTTTTTGTCCTTTATTCCTTGCAAAAATTCGAAATTTCTACGTTTTTCAGAAAAAAAAGTATAATTTTCATCTTCACAGACTAATTCCAATAAATGCAGCGAAAAACCTGTGGGGTCAAAATGCTAACTATACCACTAGAAAAATTCCTTGAGGGGTATAGTTTCCAAAATGGGGTCACTTTTGGGGGGTTTCCACTGTTTAGGTCCCTCCAGGGCATTGCAAACATAACACGGCACCGAAAACCATTCCAGTAAAATCAGCACTCCAAAATCCAAATGGCGTTCCTTCCCTTCTGAGCCCTGCTGTGGGTCCAAACAACAGTTTATTACCACATATTGGGTATTGCCGTAATCGGGAGAAATTGCTTTACAAATGTTGGGGTGCTTTTTGTCCTTTATTCCTTGCAAAAATTCGAAATTTCTACGTTTTTCCAGAAAAAAAGTAGATTTTCATTTTCACAGACTAACTCCAATAAACATAGCAAAATACCGGTGGGGCCAAAATGCTAACTATACCCCTAGATAAATTCCCTGAGGGGTGTAGTTTAAAAAATAGGGTCACTTTTGGGTGTTTCCACTGTTTTTACACCACAAGACCTTTTCAAACCTGACATAGTGCCTAAAATATATTCTAAAAAAAGCAGGCCCCAAAATCCACTAGGTGCTCCTTTGCTTCTGAGGCCTGTGTTTCAGTCCATTATCACACTAGGGCCACATGTGGGATATTTCTAAAAACTGCAGAATCTGGGCAATAAATATTGAGTTGCGTTTCTCAGGTAAAACCTTCTGTGGTACAGAAAAAAATGTATTACAAATGAATTTTGTAAAAAAAAATGAAATTTTCAAATTTCAGCTCTACTTTCCTTCAATTCCTGTAAGACGCCTAAAGGGTTGAAACACTTTCTGAATGCTGTTTTGAATACTTTGAGGGGTGCAGTTTTCAAAATGGGGTGTTTTATGGGGGTTTCTAATATATAGGGCACTCAAAACCACTTCAGAACTGAACTGGCCCCTGTAAAAATAGCCTTTTGAAATTTTCTTGAAAATTTGAGAAATTGCTGCTAAAGTTCTAAGCCTTGTAACGTCGTAGAAAAATAAAAGGATGTTCAAAAAACGATGCAAACATAAAGTAGACATATGGGAAATGTGAAATAGTAACTATTTTGTGTGGTATTACTATCTGTTTTACAAGCAGATAGATTTAAAATGTGAAAAATCATAATTTCTTCATATTTTCTCAAAATTTTGGTGTTTTTCACAAATAAGCAATAAATTTATCGACAAAATTTTTTCACTAACCTAAAGTACAATATGTCACAAGAAAACAATCTCAGAATCAATTGGATAGGTAAAAGCATTCCGGAGTTATTACCACATAAAGTGACACATATCAGATTTGAAAAAATGGGTCTGGTCCTCAAGGCCAAAATGAGCTGGGTACTCAAGGGGTTAACGCGCATTGATGTACATGTACAGTGGTCACGTGGTCCCGCCTCAATAGCAGCGGAATTAGCTGTAGCATGAAGCGGACACCCTGCTGCAACTGCTGGGAACGGCGCTAGTTCCACTCCCAGTCGCTTAACCACTTAGAAGTCATAGTCAATAGAGACATCTGGCTTGTAAGGAGTTTGACAGAGGAAGTGGCCAATGGGTTTCTATAGCAACCAGGTGCCTAACATAGGTTTGCCACCTTTTAAGTCTTTTTATGCCGAATCGGAAGCCTGCCAGAAGAATAGTAGTTTATTGTGTAAGCGATGAAAAGATGACATATTCACATTTTTAAGTCTAAAAAAATATATGAACAGTGAAGTGAGGGACTTTTCCTGGATCGGAATCCCCAGCCACAGAAGTGGGGATTTCGCTTCAGAAGTCCCTGACGTCGCTGTGTCCATATATATGTCAGTTAAAGAGGCTCTGTCACCAGATTCTCAAATCCCTATCTCCTATTGCATGTGATCAACGCTGCAATGTAGATAACAGTAACGTTTTGTTTTTTTTAAACGTTCATTTTTGGCCAAGTTATGAGCTATATATATATATATATATATATATATATATATATATATATATACATACATACATATACACAAATATATACAAATGAGCTTTGAAATGGACAACTGGGCGTGTATTGTGTTTTTAACTGGGTGTGTTTAAGTGTATGACGCTGACCAATCAGTGACCAGTCAGCGTCATACACTCCTCTCCATTCATTTACACAGGTGACAGAGCCTCTTTAAAGGCATGGTGTCGCCCCAAAAACATGTTTTTTTTTTTAAATTTAAACATTTAGTGTGTGGGTGATTAAACATTGTTCAAATTTTTTTTATTTTTTTCGCGAGTCAGGAAATATTATAAATTTTTTTAAATTTATAATACTACCCATTTTTGGTCACTAGATGGAGCTAGTTGGAGCTAGTTCCCAAAATTGCAGCATTGCAACATTGGGTTAAAAGCTCTCGCTCTAGTGAGCTCTCAGCATCCCCCCCTCCTTTATCCTGGCTAGTGCCGGGATAAACGAGGGGTTTGAAAGGTTTAACCTCCTACACTGTGTGTCGCCATTTTTTGAGGTAACCCACAGTGTAGTAGGTTTACATACAGTAGTAAACACACACAAACACTAACATACATTGAAATCGCTTACCTGCTCCTGCCGCCGCGGCTCCCTCCGGCCCGTCCGCTCCCTTTGCTGCCGCTGTTCCATGTGCACAAGTCCGGAAGCCGCGACCGGAAGTAGTAATATTACAGTCCGGCCGCGACTTCCGGTCCACAGGAAAATGGCGCCGGACGGCGCCAATTTCGAATAGGACTGTGTGGGAGCGGCGCATGCGCAGTTCCCACACAGACGCCGTACACGGACGTGAATGGGACGGGAGCCGTTCACAGTCCCTATGGGACTGTGGCTGCCGTACTCCATGTCTGTGTGTGTCGTTAATCGACACACACAGAAATGGAACAAAAAATGGCAGCCCCCATAGGGAAGAAAAAGTGTAAAAATAAGAAACAGTAAAACACAAACACACAAATGAATATAAACGTTTTTATTACAGCACTAACATCTTTAACATATTAAAAAATTATTTGCCATGACACTGTTCCTTTAAGTCAGGGACTTCTCCTGGAGCGGAATCCCCAATCCTGTGGCCGGGGATTCAGCTCCAACAGGGAGCAAAAAAATACCCTCCTCCTAACATGCACTTCGCACTGTGAGGAGGAGAAGGAGAGCGGGCGACACGGCCGTCACTTGGAGCACATTCAAGTGATGGCCGTGTATTACCCGGCCCCATAGACTTCTCTTGGAGCAGGGTGGCCGGGAGAACGTGTGTCATCACCATATGATGCACGGCTGCGTGATTGTCGCACAGCCGCCATCATTATGACACTCTGTTAGGATGTTTGAAATCAGAAAAGCACGTAGTGCTTTTCTGTTTACAATCATACTTTTGACTGCTGTTGCGCGAATCACGCGCATCCCACGGAAGTGCTTATTCAATGGGTGCGTGATGCGCGAAAAACTGCCAAATATAGGATATGTCGTGCGTTTCACGCTGCGGGAAAATCACTGACTGTCTGCACGGCCCCAGAGACGAACCTAGGTCCGTGCGAGGCATGTGAAAACCACGCGCGTTGTACGGACGTATATCCCGTTCGTGTAAATCCGCCCTAATGGTAATTAACCCCATCATGTTTCTAAGTCATAATGGGTTAATGTGTAAGGTACATGATGGGGTTAATTACTATTAACGTAAGGCACATGGAGGTTAAATTCATCACACCTCGTGCCCCACAATAAGTGATAGAAAGCCGTTTTTATTTTTTTTACAGCGTACACATCATAAATGATGCAAAAAAAATATATTGTTGTGCAGGTTATTACGGCCGCGCCAATACTGAATGTGTGTATATTTTATGTATTGTGACTTATTTTAATGTTTATTTTAAAAAAGGTGTATGTGTATTTTTTTTTGGTTTAACATTTAACATCTATATTACAGTACATTAGGCATCATGCACACGACCGTAAAAACTCCCGTTATCACGGGTCGTAATTACGACCCGTAATAATGGGCTCATAGACTTCTATTGGCCACGGGTACCTTCCCGTTTTCTTACAGGAAGGTGCCCGTGCCGTTAAAAAAGATAGAACATATCCTATTTCAAGCCGTAATAACGGCACGGACAGTCCATAGAGGTCTATGGAGCTCCCGTAATGACGGGTGGCTACATGTGTGCACCCATCATTACGGCAGCGTTGCTAAGCGACATCAGTAAATAGTCACTGTCCAGGGAGCTGAAAGAGTTAACTGATCGGCAGTAACTCTTTCAGCACCCTGGACAGTGACTACCGATCAGAATAAAGAGCAACCTGTAAAAAATAAAAGACGTTCATACTTACCGAGAACTTCCTGCTTCCTCCAGTCCGGTCTCCCGGCCGTTGCCTTGGTGACGCGTCCCTCTCGACATCCTGGCCGTCCCTGGATGACGTTTCAGCCCATGTGACCGCTGCAGCCAATCACAGGTCAATCACAGGCTGCAGCGGTCACATGGACTGCCGCGTCATCCAGGGATGTCGGGCTGGATGTGAAGAGAGGGATGCGTCACCAAGACAACGGCCGGGTAAGTATGAATTTCTTTAACTTTTATTACAGAAAGGGCTGTCCCTTCTCTCTATCCTGCACTGATAGAGAGAAGGGGCTGCCGATTAGTGCAGTGCTATTTTGCCGCCAAAAACGTGCCCGTAAATACGGGTGGAATACGGGTGACACCAGACCCATATTTACGGGCACGGGTCCATAAATACTGGTGCAAAACGGGTCGAATACGTGTGACACCGGACCCGTATTTACGCCAGTATTTACAGGTGGGAAAAAATACGGTCGTGTGCATGAGGCCTTAGCCTGTGTACGGATAGTACACAGGCAGTTGTTAGGACATACCCAAGTATGCCCTAACAGGAAATATGGTAGAACAGCCCTGGGGTCGTTCAATGGACCCTGGGCTATCTGGCCATATATGGTATGTCCCTCAATCGCGTCACAGGAATTCCCTGTGACGTGATCCAAGGGGCATCCCCCCTTCTCATTTTCCCCTGAATGCTGCAATCCGCTGTGATCGCAGCATTCACGGGAATAACGGCGGAGATGAGAGGTTTCTCTGATCTCCGCCAGCGGGGCTGCGGCTGTGTAATACAGTCTTTGCCCCGCTCCTGACAGGAAGTGCGTGCGAGGTCAGCATGAGGAGATGCGGCCGGCGCTGCACTAATGAGCGGCGGTTCAGGCACTGAAGACAGAACATAGGGGTGTTTTGTAGTTCGCCCACCGTGTTCTGTTTTCAGTGCCGCTTCTCATTAGTGCAGCGCCAGCCGCATCGCATAATCCTGACCCCGCGCACTTGTTATCAGGACTC
Source organism: Rhinoderma darwinii (assembly GCF_050947455.1). NCBI lineage: Eukaryota > Metazoa > Chordata > Amphibia > Anura > Rhinodermatidae > Rhinoderma > Rhinoderma darwinii. Next base: position 254,968,101 of record NC_134687.1, on the reverse strand, counting down.
AGGAACGCGGCAATGACTATTACACAGCCACAGTCCCGCTCTCATACATTCATGTGTTACAATACTGAGCTGTGTGGCCGCACAGCTAAGTATCGAAATACATGAAATAACGGTATCGAACCGTTTGGGGATGCAGAGTATCGAAACAGTATCGAAGTTACGATGCATCGTGCATCCCTACTATAGTCATTGCCCCGCTCCGGAGTTCAGACAAGTGCGCGTGCGCTCAGCATCTCTCATCTGCGACGTTATTCCCCTGAATGCTGAGATCAAAGATGACCGGGGCATGTGCCGCGGGCGCAACTGGGAGAGAAGGTAGGGGGCGCCGGGCCAGGCACAAATACAATTAAATACTCCTCCTGGAGCGTAATCCTCCCCGACGTCACTATCCATATATTGACAGTGACGTCAGGGGCTCCTCCAGGAGAGGAATCCTACCTCCCAATCATCCCGGACAGCCTGGGGTATGTCCCGCAGTCATCGTATCTGCGTCCTCAGGACGCAGATATAGTTGAACCTAATGCTGAAGCAAGGAACAGTCGGCTCCCTGCTTCAGCACAAGTTCAGTACGCGGTGGCCCCTCCGCTCGCCGAGGGCTCCCCGGGCACAGCATTACTATAAGCGTTGTGCCCGGGAAAGCCCTTGACGTCACTGTCCATATATGGACAGTGACGTCAGTGGCTCCTCTGAAGCGGAATCCCTGCTGCAGACGCTCTGGAAGGGGATTCTGCTCCAGGAGTAGCCTGTGACATCACTGTCCATACATGAAGGGTATCATCTAGGAGCAGAATCCCCGGCCTATGCTCTTGCTGGAGATTTCGTTCCTAGAGGGAGTCCCAATGGCGCTATTTACAGGGTTGAGGGGTAGCGCCATCTACAGGGACGGTGGGGCAATCTTCAAGTGGGGTGTGGCACTATCTACATGGGCACTATCTGTAGGCAATGGCACTAGGGGCATCTAAGGGGGCATTAGACTGTATGCGGGCATCTAAGGTGGCATACAGTATGGGGCAGATATGGGGCATTATACTATGTGGGGCAGCATACGGTATGGTGTCAGCTAAGGGGGCATTTCACTTGGTGGGACAGCATACCGCAGGGGGGCAGCTGCGTGGGCATTATGCCGCCATGGGGGCATTCTACTGCACGGGGGCCGCCACGGGGGCATTCTACTGCACGGGGGCCTGCACGGGGGCATTCTACTGCACGGGGGCCTGAACGGGGGCATTCTACTGCACGGGGGCCTGAACGGGGGGCATTCTACTGCACGGGGGGCATTCTACTGCACGGGGGGCATTCTACTGCACGGGGGCCTGCACGGGGGCATTCTACTGCACGGGGGCCTGCACGGGGGCATTCTACTGCACGGGGGGCATTCTACTGCACGGGGGGCATTCTACTGCACGGGGGGCATTCTACTGCACGGGGGGCATTCTACTGCACGGGGGGCATTCTACTGCACGGGGGGCATTCTACTGCACGGGGGGCATTCTACTGCACGGGGGCCTGCACGGGGGCCTGCACGGGGGGCATTCTACTGCACGGGGGGCCTTCTACTGCACGGGGGGCCTTCTACTGCACGGGGGCCTTCTACTGCACGGGGGCCTTCTACTGCACGGGGGCCTTCTACTGCACGGGGGCCTTCTACTGCACGGGGGCCTTCTACTGCACGGGGGCCTTCTACTGCACGGGGGCCTTCTACTGCACGGGGGCCTTCTACTGCACGGGGGCCTTCTACTGCACGGGGGCCTTCTACTGCACGGGGGCCTTCTACTGCACGGGGGCCTTCTACTGCACGGGGGCATTCTACTGCACGGGGGGCATTCTACTGCACGGGGGCCTGCACGGGGGGCATTCTACTGCACGGGGGGCATTCTACTGCACGGGGGGCATTCTACTGCACGGGGGGCATTCTACTGCACGGGGGGCATTCTACTGCACGGGGGCCTGCACGGGGGGCATTCTACTGCACGGGGGCATTCTACTGCACGGGGGCATTCTACTGCACGGGGGCATTCTACTGCACGGGGGCATTCTACTGCACGGGGGCATTCTACTGCACGGGGGCCTGCACGGGGGCATTCTACTGCACGGGGGCCTGAACGGGGGCATTCTACTGCACGGGGGGCATTCTACTGCACGGGGGGGCATTCTACTGCACGGGGGGCATTCTACTGCACGGGGGGCATTCTACTGCACGGGGGGGCATTCTACTGCAGGGGGGGCCGCCATGGGGGCATTCTACTGCAGGGGGGGCCGCCATGGGGGCATTCTACTGCAGGGGGGGCCGCCATGGGGGCATTCTACTGCAGGGGGGGCCGCCATGGGGGCATTCTACTGCAGGGGGGGCCGCCATGGGGGCATTCTACTGCAGGGGGGGCCGCCATGGGGGCATTCTACTGCAGGGGGGGCCGCCATGGGGGCATTCTACTGCAGGGGGGGCCGCCATGGGGGCATTCTACTGCAGGGGGGTCCGCCATGGGGGCATTCTACTGCACGGGGGGCCGCCATGGGGGCATTCTACTGCACGGGGGGCCGCCATGGGGGCATTCTACTGCACGGGGGGCATTCTACTGCAGGGGGGCATTCTACTGCAGGGGGGCATTCTACTGCAGGGGGGCATTCTACTGCAGGGGGGCATTCTACTGCAGGGGGGCATTCTACTGCACGGGGGCATTCTACTGCACGGGGGCATTCTACTGCACGGGGGCCGCTATAGAGGGCATTCTACTGCACGGCGGCAGCTATAGAGGGCATTCTACTGCGTGGGGGCAGCTAGAGGGTATTATACTGCGTGGGGGCAGCTAGAGGGCATTATACTGCGTGGGGGCAGCTAGAGGGCATTATACTGCGTGGGGGCAGCTAGAGGGCATTATACTGCGTGGGGGCAGCTAGAGGGCATTATACTGTGTGGGGGCAGCTAGAGGGCATTATACTGTGTGGGGGCAGCTAGAGGGCATTATACTGTGTGGGGGCAGCTAGAGGGCATTATACTGCGTGGGGGAAGCTAGAGGGCATTCTACTGCGTGGGGGCAGCTAGAGGGCATTCTACTGCGTGGGGGCAGCTAGAGGGCATTCTACTGCGTGGGGGCAGCTAGAGGGTATTATACTGCGTGGGGGCAGCTAGAGGGCATTATACTGTGTGGGGGCAGCTAGAGGGAATTATACTGTGTGGGGGCAGCTAGAGGGCATTATACTGTGTGGGGGCAGCTAGAGGGCATTATACTGTGTGGGGGCAGCTAGAGGGAATTATAATTTGTTGCTATGCGCGCCGCATCGGTTGTCCCTCTTTTTGATACTTTAAAGTTGGGAGGTATGGAATCCCCGGCCAAAGCGCCGCCGACGCTCTTCCCGGGGATTCCTCTACTGGAGAAGCCCCTGACGTCACTATCCATATATGTACACTGAGGGGGCTGCGTGCGGCACCATCTACAAGGGGCTGCGTGCGGCACCATCTACAAGGGGCTGCGTGCGGCACCATCTACAAGGGGCTGCGTGCGGCACCATCTACAAGGGGCTGCGTGCGGCACCATCTACAAGGGGCTGCGTGCGGCAACATCTACAAGGGGCTGCGTGCGGCAACATCTACAAGGGGCTGCGTGCGGCAACATCTACAAGGGGCTGCGTGCGGCAACATCTACAAGGGGCTGCGTGCGGCAACATCTACAAGGGGCTGCGTGCGGCAACATCTACAAGGGGCTGCGTGCGGCAACATCTACAAGGGGCTGCGTGTGGTACGGTCTAGAAGAGGAAGCTGTTCATTATTTCACCATATATTCTCACTTATACCATCTGTTTTAGGGCTTATTCAGAAAAATGTGAATAACGTCCATGTGATGCGCATGGACATCACGTGCAGCACATGGAACCATTTAGTTCAATGGGGCCGTTCACACATGCAGTTTTCACACAGCGAGAGTCCGCTGTGTGAAATTTACTGCATGTCCTATATTGGAGCATTATCACACACCAATGCGCCCATTGAAGTAAACGGGTGCGTGAAAACCACGCACAGCACACCGATGCACACCCGTGTGTGGTGCGTGATTTGCACATCAATTTAATTGAAAATAATTTAAAAAATAAATAAATAAATGTGCTTTGCAAGTGCGTCAATAACGCATGCCACTCGCAAAGCACACTGAAGCATAACGGACCAGATTCACGCGTGTAAATATGATACGCTCGTGTGAATGTAGCCTTAGTTAGGAACACTGACCCCTTTATTTTCTTTTAGTTTATTGTTATGGCAACTCCCTTTTATTCTATATCACTTGTAAAATATACAAACGGTTTTCTGCTCAAGTTACATTAAAAAAAAGGTGAAAAAATTAATTAGATCTCATTGATTGGTAGAGAAAGCAAACATGGCGAGGGGGAAGGAAATGTCAGGAAAGAGGTTCGGGGGTGGGGGGGCACCAAACTGAAACTTTGCCCCGGGTGCTGGAGAACCTAGCTACACCTCTGCATTAAGTGGCTAAAGGTACTCTAAGGGTATATTCACACGGCTTATTTTCGGCCGTTTTTCGGGCAGTAAACGGCCAAAAAATCTAAAGCAGAACGCCTCCAAACATCTGCCCATTGACTTCAATGGCAAAAACTGAGTTCTGTTCCAACGGGGCTTTATTTTTACGTGGCAGTTTTGAAAAACGTATGCGTTAAAAAACGCCCGCGAAAAAGTACGCGTCACTTCTTGAACCGTTTTGGAGCAGTTTTTCATTGACTATAGAAAAACAGCTCCAAAAACTGCCGTAAAAACGCTAGTTAATTAAAAAACTGCTGAAAATCAGGAGCGGTTTTCCCTTGAAACCAGCTCCGTATTTTCAGCTGTTTTTTTGTTAAGCGTGTGAACGTACCCTTACATGTGGGCCATGTAACCGAGTGCCGATCAACGAGACCGCTCGTTGATCGGTGCTTGTTTTCTCCTTTCATTAGAAGCTAGTATGGGGACGAGCGCTCGTTACCACGATCACTCGTCCCCATGTTTACACAGGGAGATGTGCTGCCGACAACTATAATATTTTCAGTATTTAAAACGATACAATCAGACAATGAACGATACAATCAGACAATGAACGAGCGTTTGCTCGTTCATCGGCTGATCGTTGCTTTGTTTACACAGGACAATTATCGGGAACGAGCGTTCTGTGAACGCGCTTTTGCCTGATAACTGGCCGCTGTAAAAGGGTCCTTACAGTCTGTTATGACACCAGCTGTCCATCTCATGGCAGAATACTACATGAGCAGTGGCGTAACTACCGCTGTAGCAGTTGTGGCGGCTGCTACGGGGGCCCACAGCATGATAGGCCTGTGCTGCCCGACCCCTCTGCTAGCAGCCGCTATGGCTTCTACAGCGCGACGCCACTGAAGAGGTTGTTCCTACAAAAGACATGCATCCCGCATCAACAGGATAGGGGATACATGTGGGATCGCTGGGACGCCCAGCGATAAGGAGAATGGGGGACCGAAAGTCTCCCGAAGTGCTCCATGACAAACCTCGGACTTCCGGGGGGCTGTCGGCAGCTCCATAGAAATTAATTGTGCACCGGTCTCGCCTGTGCGCATGTGTGACCAGCGCTCCATTCATTTTTATTGAACTGCGCAGACGCCGGAAGGAGACGTTCGTCTTGGAGAACTTTCAGTCCCCCGTTCTCCTTTTCTCTGCCAGTGATCACACATGTATCTGGATAGGGGATACATCTCTTTTGTAGGACAAACTATAGGCCGTTTTTTTGTTGGGGGCAGTCAGACAGCGGGAGGGCTGTATGGCGCTATCTACAGGGGGGCTGTATGGTGCTATATATAGGTGGCGCTGTGTGGCGAAATCTACAGGGAGGCACTATCTACAAGGGGGGGGGGGGGGTTGTGTGATACCCAGGGGAGGGGGCCCCAGTCCAAAGTTTGCTATGGGGCCCAGTCTTTCCTAGTTACGCCCCTGTACATGAGCTCAGAGCTATAGCCCCATGGAGACTTTATTCACTGATACATATGGGGCAATGAGTCCATAGACCAGTTTCACGAAGATCTGATGTAAAAAAAATAAAAATGCTGCACAATAATGAGGCCGTTTACATCTGCACCGGAGGCTCCGTTAGCGGCTCCCGTCATCAATTCCATTGATTTTGCAAGACAAAACAATCTGCTGCTTTCTCAAGTGCTACTACAACTCCCATCATGCCAATGACAGCAAGAAGCATCCTCCTGAGACTTGTAGTTCTACTCGATCGCCTAACCATCGGGTTGTAGAAGAGGTTATCAACTTTCTATAGCAGGCGACAGTGCTAACTTTAATGTCTTATACTGCCACAGTCCCTGACACACGGTGTGCTAACGGTAAGCCACAATAGCCTTAGCAGAAACGGAGTGACGCAGTAACAAAAAGCAACGACTATCAGCCACCCGCTCCCCACACTCCTTAGAGCTGATCCAGGAACTTACCAAATTCAGATGGTTTGGCATGGTGACACTCGGGGCGTTTGCCACCAAGCAATCTACTCCACGGCTGCCGGTTTGGATTCCGCGCGAACAGCAAACTCCGGGAGAGCAGTCTGCGCATGCGCGATCACGCCTCTTCTGCAACTTATACTAGAGGCGGGTTACCGAGAGTTTTCCGTGACTTGCTCTTTCAATGTGCAAGTACTGTCCGTGACCACGCGAAGAAAATGTCAGCTTCACTGTCCTCCGCTATGGCGACGCCCTTCTCTCATGCTCCCCTGCTAACAAGCTGAGAATTGGGCTTTGTCTAACGCTAGAATCCCGCTCCCGACTTTTCCCGCCGCACCAGCTCCATATGGTTTACTGCGGTAGAAGTAAATGTGTGTGTCTCTCACTGCTGTAAAACTACAGCGAGGCAACAAAACTGCTTTTATATGTGTGTTCATGTTTTCCGGTCTGATCGGTCATGGCGGCAGAACAACGAAAACGAACCAGCTGAATAGTCCCATGAAGGAATAAACGGCTTGATGGAACCCATTGTCATGTTCACACGGCAAAATAAAAACGGCTGTAAAATACGGAGTTGTTTTCAAGGAAAAACAGCCTCTGATTTTCAGCCATTTTTAAAACCACAAACGTTTTTTGTAGTCGTTTTTTTAGGCTGTTTTTTCTATTGATCCAATGCCATACGGCTCAAGAAGTGGCATGCACTTAGGCCCTGTTCACACAGAGTATTTTGACGAGCTTTTTGGAGCGGAAACCGCTCCGCAAACCTAGTCAAAAACTGGCCTAAAATGCCTCCCATTGATTTCAATGGGAGGAGGGGCGGTTTTCTCCCGCGAGTGGTAAAACCGCCTCGCGGGAGAAAGGGACATGCCCTATCTTCGCGCGTTTATGCCTCTGACCTCCCATTGACATCAATGGGAGACAAAAAGCGTATTTCGCTGAATTTTTTGCCCGTAGCACTCAATGGGTGCGAGCAAAAAACGCGGCAAACGACGTGCAGGAAGGACAAAATCTGCATCAAAATCCCAAACTGAATTTTGAGGCAGAATTTTCCTCCTGCAAAAAACTCAGTGTGAACGAGGCCTTAGGTCCCATGCACACGAACGTGCTTTTGCGGCGAAAATCCACGGGAGAATTGCGGCCCCATTCATTCCTATGGGGCCATGCACACGACCGTGCATGGCCCAGGAGCCCGGACCGCAGAAAGAACGGGCATGTCTTATTACAGCCGTGTTCTGCAGTCCAGGCTCATAGAAAATAACTCCGCCCCCGGCCGACCCGAAAATCATGGCCGTGCACATAAGGCCTAAGAGTTTGTTCACACAGAGTGTTTTCAAACGTTTTTCGGGGCGTAAATGTCCCGAAATACGGCTGAAAAATCGGAAGCAGAACGCCTCCAAACATTTGCCCTTTGATTTCAATGGGAAAAAGGGCGTTCTGTTCCGACGGGCCGCTTTTTACGCGGCAGTTTTTCAAAACGCCTGTGTAAAAAAGCGGGCGCGAAAAAGAAGTGCATGTCACTTTGAGGGTATTTTCTCACGTTTTCAGGAGAAAACAGCTCCAGAATTTCAGACGTAATGGCATGTGCAGGCGTTTTTCGCTGCGTCCATTACGGACGTAATTGGAGCGGTTTTTCCATGGAGTCAATGAAAACGGCTCCAATTACGTCCCAAGAAGTGACAGGCACTTCTTTGACGCGAGTGTCTTTTTTACGCGCCGTCTTTTGACAGCGGCACGTAAAAAAAATTACCGTCAGCACAGTACATCGTAAAACCCATTCAAATGAATGGGCAGATGTTTGCCGGCGCTTTGGAGCCGTATTTTCGGACGTAATTCGAGGTTAAAACGCCCGAATTACGTCCGTAAATAAGGTGTGTGAACCCAGCCTAAGAACAATGAAATTCAAGAGGGAGACTCTGTGGTTGATGACTTTTCAATTGACAGGTAGCAGAGTTACATGATGGGGATTTTTCTTTTCCCAGTTGTGTAACTCTGCTACCGGTCAATGGAAAAAATCATCCACCAGAGCCCCCCTGTAGATAGCTCCACACACAGCCCCCCTGTAGATAGTGCCATACACAGCACCCCTGTACATAGCGCCAGACAAAGCCCCCTGTACAAAGCAACACACACAGCCCCTCTGTACATAGCTCCACACACAGCTCCCCTGTACATAGCGCCAGACACAGCCCCCTGTAGATTGCTCCAGATACAGCCCCCCTGTAGATAGCTCCACACAGCCCCCCTGTACAAAGCAACACACACAGCCCCTCTGTACATAGCGCCACACAAAGCCCTCTGTAGATAGCACCACACACAGCCCCCTTGTACATAACTCCACACAGACCCCCCCTGTAGATAGCTCCAGATACAACCCCCCTGTAAATTGCTCCACACGCATTCCCCCTGTAGATAGCTCCAGATACAGCCGCCTGTAGATTGCTCCACACACAGCTCCCCTGTACATAGCGCCAGACACAGCCCCCTGTAGATTGCTCCAGATACAGCCCCCCTGTAGATAGCTCCACACAGCCCCCCTGTACAAAGCAACACACACAGCCCCTCTGTACATAGCGCCACACAAAGCCCTCTGTAGATAGCACCACACGCAGCCCCCTTGTACATAGCTCCACACAGACCCCCCCTGTAGATATCTCCAGATACAACCCCCCTGTAAATTGCTCCACACACATTCCCCCTGTAGATAGCTCCAGATACAGCCGCCTGTAGATTGCTCCACACAGCCCCCCTGTATATAGCGCCAGACACAGCCCCCCTGTACATAGCGCCAGACACAGCCCCTCCTGTACATAGCGCCAGACACAGCCCCCCTGTAGATAGAGCCACACACAGCCCCTCCTGTACATAGCGCCACACACAGCCCCTCCTGTACATAGCGCCACACACAGCCCCTCCTGTACATAGCGCCACACACAGCCCCTCCTGTACATAGCGCCACACACAGCCCCTCCTGTACATAGCGCCACACACAGCCCCCCCTGTACATAGCGCCACACACAGCCCCCCCTGTACATAGCGCCACACACAGCCCCCCTGTACATAGCGCCACACACAGCCCCCCTGTACATAGCGCCACACACAGCCCCCCCTGTACATAGCGCCACACACAGCCCCCCCTGTACATAGCGCCACACACAGCCCCCCCTGTACATAGCGCCACACACAGCCCCCCCTGTACATAGCGCCACACACAGCCCCCCCTGTACATAGCGCCACACACAGCCCCCTTGTACATAGCGCCAGTCACAGCCCCCTGTACAAAGAAACACAAACAGCCCCCCTGTACATAGCGCCACACAAAGCCCCCTGTAGATAGCTCCACACAGCCCCCCCCTGTAGATAGCTCCAGATACAACCCCCCTGTAAATTGCTCCACACACATTCCCCCTGTAGATAGCTCCAGATACAGCCGCCTGTAGATTGCTCCACACAGCCCCCCTGTATATAGCTCCAGACACAGCCACCCTGTACATAGCTCCACACACAGCCCCGGTGTAGATAGCGCCACACACAGCCCCCCTGTAGATAGCGCCACACACAGCCCCTCCTGTACATAGCGCCACACACAGCCCCTCCTGTACATAGCGCCACACACAGCCCCTCCTGTACATAGCGCCACACACAGCCCTTCCTGTACATAGCGCCACACACAGCCCCCCTGTACATAGCGCCACACACAGCCCCCCCTGTACATAGCGCCACACACAGCCCCCCCTGTACATAGCGCCACACACAGCCCCCCCCTGTACATAGCGCCACACACAGCCCCCCTGTACATAGCGCCACACACAACCCCCCCTGTACATAGCGCCACACACAGCCCCCCCTGTACATAGCGCCACACACAGCCCCCCCTGTACATAGCGCCACACACAGCCCCCCCTGTACATAGCGCCATACACAGCCCCCCCTGTACATAGCGCCACACACAGCCCCCCCTGTACATAGCGCCACACACAGCCCCCCCCTGTACATAGCGCCACACACAGCCCCCCCCTGTACATAGCGCCACACACAGCCCCCCCTGTACATAGCGCCACACACAGCCCCCCCTGTACATAGCGCCACACACAGCCCCCTTGTACATAGCGCCACAGCCCCCTGTAGATAGCTCCACACACAGCCCCCTGTAGATAGCTCCACACACAGCCCCCTGTAGATAGCTCCACACACAGCCCCCCCTGTACATAGCGCCACACACAGCCCCCCTGTAGATAGCTCCACACACAGCCCCCTGTAGATAGCTCCACACACAGCCCCCTGTAGATAGCTCCACACACAGCCCCCTGTAGATAGCTCCACACACAGCCCCCCTGTACATAGCGCCAGACAAAGCCCCCTGTAGATAGCTCCAGATACAGCCCCCCCCTGTAGATAGCTCCACACAGCCCCCCTGTAGATAGCTCCACACAGCCCCAATGTACATAGCGCCACACACAGCCCCCCCTGTACATAGCGCCACACACAGCCCCCCCCTGTACATAGCGCCACACACAGCCCCCCCTGTACATAGCGCCACACACAGCCCCTCTGTACATAGCGCCACACACAGCCCCCCCTGTACATAGCGCCACACACAGCCCCCCTGTACATAGCGCCACACACAGCCCCCCCTGTACATAGCGCCACACACAGCCCCCCCTGTACATAGCGCCACACACAGCCCCCCTGTAGATAGCTCCACACACAGCCCCCTGTAGATAGCTCCACACACAGCCCCCTGTAGATAGCTCCACACACAGCCCACTGTAAATAGCTCCACACACAGCCCCCCTGTACATAGCGCCAGACAAAGCCCCCTGTAGATAGCTCCAGATACAGCCCCCCCCTGTAGATAGCTCCACACAGCCCCCCTGTACATAGCTCCACACAGCCCCCTGTACAAAGCAACACACACAGCCCCCCTGTACATAGCGCCACACAAAGCCCTCTGTAGATAGCACCACACACAGCCCCCTTGTACATAGCTCCACACATCCCCCCCCCCCGGTAGATATCTCCAGATACAACCCCCCTGTAAATTGCTCCACACGCATTCCCCCTGTAGATAGCTCAAGATACAGCCGCCTGTAGATTGCTCCACACAGCCCCCCTGTATATAGCGCCAGACACAGCCACCCTGTAGATAGCTCCAGACACAGCCCCCCTGTACATAGCGCCAGACACAGCCACCCTGTACATAGCTCCACACACAGCCCCGGTGTAGATAGCGCCACACACAGCCCCCCTGTAGATAGCGCCACACACAGCCCCCCTGTAGATAGTGCCACACACAGCCCCTCCTGTACATAGCGCCACACACAGCCCCTCCTGTACATAGCGCCACACACAGCCCCCCTGTACATAGCGCCACACACAGCCCCCCTGTACATAGCGCCACACACAGCCCCCCGGTACATAGCGCCACATACAGCCCCCCCTGTACATAGCGCCAGGCACAGCCCCCCCTGTACATAGCGCCACACACAGTCCCCCTGTACATAGCGCCACACACAGCCCCCCCTGTACATAGTGCCACACACAGCCCCCCCTGTACATAGCGCCACACACAGCCCCCCCTGTACATAGCGCCACACAGCCCCCCCCTGTACATAGGAAATGGCGTTTTTCCCATTGAAATCAATGGGCAGATGTTTGGAGGCGTTCAGACCCCGTATTTTTACCCGTTTTTCAGGGCATTTACGGCCCTGAAAGATGGCTGAAAAAAAGCCGTGTCAACATACCCTAAAGTGTAACTAAACATTTGACAAACTTCTGACATGTCAGAAGTTTTGATTGGAGGGGGTCCAAGCACTGAGACCCCCACCAATTGCTCAAACGAAGCGCATTGAATACATTTATATCCCGAAAAAGCCGAACAGACAAAAAGCGGCTGAGTGCTCACACGAGCTTCTGCCGCTTCGTTTGAGCAATTGGTGAGGGTCTCAGTGCTCAGACCCTCACCAATCAAAACTTTTGTCAAACGTTTAGTTACACTTACTACCTACCCTACCCATTATAAGTGCCCTATCTCCTATATAAGATCAGCGCTGTAATGTAGATGACAGCAGTGCTTTTTGTTTAGAAAAACTATCTATTTTAAACCACTTTATTAGCGATTTTTATCTTTATGATAATGAGTTTCTTAATGCCCAAGTGGGCGTATTTTTCCTTTCGACCAAGTGGGCGTTGTACAGAGGAGTGCATGATGCTGACCTATCAGCATCATGCACTCCTCTCCATTTATTTACACTGCACTAGCGATCTAGTTATATCACTATGTGCAGCCACGTACACAGATATTAACGTTAACCTAGTGTCCTGATAATGAATACACATGAAATCCAGCCTGGACGTCATGTGTATTCAAAATCCGGACACTTCTGAATCTTTTCTGTGAGATTCCAGCAAGCCACGCGTAATCTCGCGAGATTACGAGGTAAACGAGATTTCGTTTCCCTTGCTGGAAATCTTAAAGAAAAGAGTCAGAAGTGACAGGATTCTGAATACACATGACGTCCAGGCTGGAGGTCATGTGTATTCATTATCAGGACACTTGATTAACGTTAATCTCTGTGTATGTGGCTGCATATAGCGATATAACTATATCGCTAGTGCAGTGTAAATGAATGGAGAGGAATGCATGATGCTGATAGGTCAGCGTCATACACTCCTCTGTACAGCGCCCACTTGGTCAAAAGTAAAAATACGCCCACTTGGGCATTAATAAACTAATTAGCATAAAGCTAAAAATCGCTAATAAAGTGGTTTAAAATAGATAGTTTTTCTAAATAAAAAGCATTACTGTCACCTACATTACAGCGCCGATCTCCTTATATACAGTGAAGGAAATAAGTATTTGATCCCTTGCTGATTTTGTAAGTTTGCCCACTGTCAAAGACATGAACTGTCTAGAATTTTTAGGCTAGGTTAATTTTACCAGTGAGAGATAGATTATATAAAAAGAAAACAGAAAATCACATTGTCAAAATTATATATATTTATTTGCATTGTGCACAGAGAAATAAGTATTTGATCCCTTTGGCAAACAAGACTTAATACTTGGTGGCAAAACCCTTGTTGGCAAGCACAGCAGTCAGACTTTTTTTGTAGTTGATGATGAGGTTTGCACACATGTTAGATGGAATTTTGGCCCACTCCTCTTTGCAGATCATCTGTAAATCATTAAGATTTCGAGGCTGTCGCTTGGCAACTCGGATCTTCAGCTCCCTCCATAAGTTTTAGATGGGATTAAGGTCTGGAGACTGGCTAGGCCACTCCATGACCTTAATGTGCTTCTTTTTGAGCCACTCCTTTGTTGCCTTGGCTGCATGTTTCGGGTCATTGTCGTGCTGGAAGACCCAGCCACGATCCATTTTTAATTTCCTGGTGGGAGGGAAGGAGGTTGTCACTCAGGATTTGTCGGTACATGGCTCCATCCATTCTCCCATTGATGCGGTGAAGTAGTCCTGTGCCCTTAGCAGAGAAACACCCCCAAAACATAATGTTTCCACCTCCATGCTTGACAGTGGGGACGGTGTTCTTTGGGTCATAGGCAGCATTTCTCTTCCTCCAAACACGGTGAGTTGAGTTAACTGCTTAACGCCGAAGGACGGATATATCCGTCCTCAGCAGCTGCTAGTTCGCGCAGGAGGACGGATATATCCGTCCTGTGATGGCGCGGGTACTGACACTGTACCCACGCGATCAGTGGCAGGAGCACGGCTGTTATACACAGCCTGGCTCCTGCTGCAACTGCCGGAATCGAAGCGCGCTCCGATACCGGCAGTTTAACCCATTAAATGCCGCTGTCAATAGTGACAGCGGCATCTAATGTGTTTGACAGGGGAGGAAGCTCCCTCTGTCACCCGATCGGCACCCCCGCAAACAAATCGCGGGTCGCCGTTGGGTTTCCATGACAGCCGGGGGTCTAACAAAGACCCCAAGGTCTGTCTTCAGCATCTGCCTGTTAGGCGATGCCGGAGGCATGACCTAATAGGTTGCCTGTCAGTTTTACACTGACAGGCAATAATGCTTCAGTATACTAAGTATACCAAAGCATTATATATGCGATCGGCACATCACATAGTGAAGTCCCCTGGTGGGACTAAAAAAAAAATGTGAATCAGTTAAATAAAGTTTGTGAAAAAAAAAAAAATAATAATTACAGTCAAAGTCAAATAAAACTACTTTTTTGGCCCAAAAAGTGGTTTTATTTAGTAAAACTGTCAAAACAAATCACACATGCACATATATGGTATCCCAGCGATCGTAACAACTTGACCAATAAAATAAACAGATTAATTAAACCGCCGGATGAACGGCGTCCAAAGAAAACGCAAAAAACTACGTCAAAATTCTCTCTTTTCTCCCATTCCCCCTATAAAAAATAAAATAAAAGTTAATCTATAAGTCCTATGTACCCCAAAATAGTACTAATGAAAACTACACATTGTCCAGCAAAAATCAAGCCCACGTACGGCCACATCGACGGAAAAATAAAAAAATGACGGCTCTTGGAACGCGGCGATGCAAAAACAAGTAATTTTTTTCTAAAAGGGTTTTTATTGTGCAAACGTAGAAAAAACATACAAAACCTTTACATATTTGGTATCCCCGTAATCGTGCCGACCCATAGAATAAAGTTAACATGTTACTCTGCATAGTAAACGGCGTAAATTTATAACGTGAAAATTAATGCTGGAATGGCTGCTTATTTTCAATTCTCTCCTAAAATAAAGTTAATAAAAGTTAATCAATATGATATAAGCATCTAAAAATGGTACAATTACAAAATACAACTCGTCCCGCAAAAAAACAAGCCCTTGTACGGCTATGTCAACGGAATAAAAAAAAAGTTACGACTCTTGGAATGCGACCGTGAAAAAACAAAAAATAATCCTTGGTCATTAACGTGCAAAATGGCCCGATCATTAAGGGGTTAATGCCAAAGAGCTCAATTTTAGTCTCATTTGACCACAGCACCTTCTCCCAATCACTCTCAGAATCATCCAGATGTTCATTTGCAAACTTCAGACTGGCCTGTACATGTGCCTTCTTGAGCAGGGGGACCTTGCGGGCACTGCAGGATTTTAATCCATTACGGCGTAATGTGTTACCAATGGTTTTCTTGGTGACTGTGGTCCCAGCTGCCTTGAGATCATTAACAAGTTCCCCCCGTGTAGTTGTCGGCTGAGCTCTCACCTTCCTCAGGATCAAGGATACCCCACGAGGTGAGATTTTGCATGGAGCCCCAGATCGATGTCGATTGACAATCATTTTGTATGTCTTCCATTTTCTTACTATTGCACCAACAGTTGTCTCCTTCTCACCCAGCGTCTTACTTATGGTTTTGTAGCCCATTCCAGCCTTGTGCAGGTCTATGATCTTGTCCCTGACATCCTTAGATGTCTTGCCCATGTTGTAGAGGTTAGAGTCAGGCTGATTAATGGAGTCTGTGGACAGGAGTCTTTTATACAGGTGACCATGTAAGACAGCTGTCTTTAATGCAGGCACCAAGTTGATTTGGAGCGTGTAACTGGTCTGGAGGAGGCTGAACTCTTAGTGGTTGGTAGGGGATCAAATACTTATTTCTCTGTGCATAATGCAAATAAATATATATAATTTTGACAATGTGATTTTCAGTTGTTTTTTTTATATAATCTATCTCTCACTGGTAAAATTAACCTAGCCTAAAAATTCTAGACTGTTCATGTCTTTGACAGTGGGCAAACTTACAAAATCAGCAAGGGATCAAATACTTATTTCCTTCACTGTAGGAGATAGGGCACTTATAATGTGGTGACAGAGCCTATTTAAGTGTCAAACATTTAATTATTAATTTTTCAATGAAACTCATGGATGGTATTGTGTCTGAGGCTGGGTTCACAAGACCTATTTTCAGGCTTTGCAGGGTTTGCCGACGTACTGTGCCGACGACCTGTCATTTACGCGTTGTCGTTTGACAGCTATCAAACGACGACGCGTAAAATTACTGCCTCGTCAAAGAAGTGCAGGACACTTCTTTGAAACATAATTTGAGCCATTCTTCATTGAATTCAATGAACAACAGCTCAAATGTTCGGCCGTCAAAGACGCCTCGCATAATGCGAGGAGGAGCTTTTACGTCTGAAATAACGCAGCTTTTTTCTCCTGAAAACAGTGTCTTTTCAGACGTAAAAGCCACTTATCGTGTGAACATACCCTTAGGGCTCTTTGGATCATTGTAATCAATCTCAGACACCTGTGATAATTAGTTTGGCAGGTGTGGCCAATCAAAGGAAAACTACTTAAGAAGGACGTTCCACATTATTAAGCAGGCCACAGGTTTCAAGCAATATGAGAAAGAAAAAGGATCTATCTGCTGCCGAAAAGCGTGAAATAGTGCAATACCTTTGACAAGGTATGAAAACATTGGATTTTTCAAGAAAACGTAAGCGTGATCATCGTACTGTGAAAAGATTTGTGGCTGATTCAGAGCACAGACGGGTTCGTTCAGATAAAGGCATAATGAGGAAGGTTTCTGCCAGACAAATTAATAGGGATTAGGAGAGCAGCTGCTAAAATGCGATTGCAAAGCAGCAAACAGGTATTTGAAGCCGCTAGGGCCTCTGGAGTCCCGCAAACCTCAAGGTGTAAGATCCTCCAGAGGTTTGCAAGTGTGCATAAAGCTATTATACGGCCACCCCTAAACAATGCTCACAAGCAGAAACGGTTGCAGTGGGCTCAGAAATACATGAAGACTAATTTTAAAACCGTGTTGTTTACTGATGAGTGCCGTGCAACCCTGGATGGAGCAGTGGATGGTTGGTGAATGGCCACCATGTCCCAAGAAGGCTGCGACGTCAGCAAGGAGGTGGCGGAGTCATGTTTTGGGCTGGAATCATGGGGAGAGAGCTGGTAGGCCCCTTTAGGGTCCCTGACGGTGTGAAAATGACCTCTGCAAAGTACGTCGAGTTTATGTCTAACCACTTTCTTCCGTGGTACAAAGAGAAGAACCGTGCCTTCTGTAGCAAAATTATCTTCATGCATGACAATGCACCATCTCATGCTGCAAAGAATACCTCTGTGTCATTGGCTGCTATGGGCATAAATGGCGAGAAACTCATGGTGTGGCCCCCATGTTCCCCTGACCTCAACCCTATTGAGAACCTTTGGAGCATCCTCAAGCAAAATATCTATGAGGGTGGGAGGCAGTTCACATCAAAACAGAAGCTCTGGGAGGTTATTCTGACATCCTGCAAAGACATTCAAGCAGAAGCTGTCCAAATACTCACAAATTCAATGGATACAAGAATTGTGAAGATGATATCTAAGAAGGGGTCCTATGTTAACATGTCACTTGGCCTGTTCAGGTTTTTTTTGATTGAAAGGGCTTTGGATTTATGTAAATATGACCTCCTGATGCTGCAAATTCAAAAATTTACCATTTTAGTTCTCTTTACAACCTTTAAAATGTTTTGATCTCTGTTGTGCATAATAATTTGAAACAGTGCATTTTGAGTTTTTTAGTTCTAAAAAAAAAATCTGTTATCATTAGGAGATTTGTTCAATAAAATTTGCATTATACTCCAACGGTTGATGGCTTAAAGATTATACTGACTGTCATTTGCATTGACTATTTAGGAAAATCAGCAAAAAATAACATTTGCATAATAATTTGGAATGCGGTGTAGACTTCTATTGGCCACGGGTACGTACGGGAAGGTGCCTGGGCCGTTGAAAAATATAGAACGTGTCCTATTTCAGGCCGTAATTACGGCACGGGCAGACCCATAGAAGTCTATGGGGCTCCCGTAATTACAGGTGGCTACGTGTGTGCACCCGTAATTACGGGAGCGTTGCTAGGCGACCGGGATTTTTGAATAAAGGGAAGTAGAGAAAATGGCGTCTAAGCGATCATGTGACCCTTTTAAATGGTTTGGACATGATTGTGACATCATTTCCAGAGCCCCTTTTTTTACAGGTCCATAAATATTGGTGGAATACGGACCCGTATTTACGTGCACGGGTCCGTAAACACGGGTTAAAAACATGTGACAAAGGATCCGTATTTACGGCCAGTATTCACGGGAGGGCAAAAATATGGTCGTCTGCATGGGGCCTCAGCCGTGGGTTTTAGCTGTATATTACAGCTGACACCCTTCTGAAATGCCAGGGACTGGAGCTAGTGCCAATCCCTGCCATTAATCCTTTAAATGCTGTGGTTCAAAGCAACCGCGGCATCTTAGTGCTTTGTAGCCAATCGGCACTCCCGCGTCGAGATGACGGGGGTGCTGATGGCAACCGGAGGCCTAACAATGGCCTGCCAAGTACAGAAGCCTATTAGGCCCATGGTCAGTGTCAAACTGACAGTTCTAATGCATTACAATACATGGCTAGCACAATGTACTAGAAAAGAGATCAGACTGTTGGACCTTTATGTCCCCAAGTGGGACTAAAAAAAGTATCAAAATCAAAAATTGCCCTTTTTCCCATATCGAGTACTTTATTATTGGGAAAAAATAAACTATACATAAGTGGTATTGCCACATCTGTAACTATAAAAACAATATTATTTTAATTATCCAGTGCGGTGAACGCTGTAAAAAAAAATTCTAAAAAACAATGCCAGTATTGCTGTTTTTTGGTCACCTTACCTTTCAAAAATGTAAATATAAAGTGATCAAAAAGTCGCATGCATCCAAAAAATGGAACCTATAAAAACTATAGCTCGCCTCGCAAAAAACAAGCCCTCATACAGCTCCGTCGACGAAAAACATTAAGAAGTTATGGCTCTTACAACATGGCAACAGAAAAAAAACTACATTCTTTTTATAAAAGTAATTTTATTGTGCAAAAATGTGTAAAACAAAAAAGTTCTATAAATTTGGTATTTATGGAATCAGACTGACCCGCAGAATAAAGTTAACATGTAATTTATGACGCATGGTGAACGCTATATATATAAAAAACGAAAAAACAATGCCAGAATTGCTGTTTTTTGGTCACTGCCTCCCAAAAAAAAGGATAAAAAGTGATCAAAAAGTCGCATGTACCCCAAAATGGTACCAATAATAAATACGGCTCGTCCCACAACAAAACAGCCCTCATACCACTACGTCTATGATAAAATAAAATTAGTTAAGGCTCCAATAAGTCCGGAAATAAAAAATATGCAGTTGTGCAGGCCCGAAGGGAACATTTCTTCTGTTTCCAGAGGCGATTTATCAAGGCCCTAAAATTAGGGAACCAGGAATGGGAGGGCCCAAACATATCTGTTGGAAGTGACCATATTGTACCAGGACAACACTTTCCCAGTAAAATTTCCTAAGGTGCAGAGTGTGGACCAAAAGGGGATAAGTAAGGACATTTATCAGTGCGACACTGGCCTGTGCAGAAAGGATTGCTTCACAGCGTAACACACATCTCAACTATTATATTATGGTTTACCCATTATACCACCTGAATATGCCCCTGACGTACTCTGCCCAGCTTACATGTACATTATAAACTGAAATACCAGTAATACTCAAACAAAACTACAACCAAGCAAAATCCACGCTCCAAAAGGCAAATGGCGCTCCCTCCCTTCTGAGCCCTACAGCGTGCCCAAACAGCAGTTTACTTCCACAAATATGGCATCACCATACCCGGGAGAGCCCTTTTAACAATTTTTGGGGTGTGTCTCCGGTGGCACAAGCTGGGCATGACATATTTCCCACTAAAATGTCACATCTAGGGAAAAATTTAAATTTTGACTTTGCACCATCCGCATTGCAATCATTTATGGAAAAGACCTGTGGGGTGAAAATGCTCATTACACCCCTTAATAAATGTCTTGAGGGGTGCAGTTTCCCAAATGGGGTAACTTCTTAGGGGTTTATTTTATTATTTCATATCAGAGCCTCTGCAATTGTGAACCAATACTGTGTAAGTTGCCAAATTAGGCCTCAACGTCGCATGGTACTCTTTCAATCCTGAGCCCTGTCGATAGTCCAGGCAAAATATTAGGGCCACATGTAGGGTGTTTCTAAAACCGGGAAACACAGCATAATAATTAGAGGAGAGCTGTCTTGTTATGGTGGCATAAGCTGGGCACCACTTGTTGGCATATCTATGGAAAAAATCCCATTTTACTCTGCAACATCGAGTGCACACTAATTTCTGCAAAACACCTGCGGGGTTAACAAGCTTACTACACACCTAGGTAAATGCATTGAGTGGTGTAGTTTCCAAAATGGGGTCACTTCTGTGGGGTTTCTACTGTTTTGGTCCCACAGGGGCACTCCAAAAGCCAAACGGCTCTTCTTCCCTTCTGAGCCTTAATGTGTGCCCAAACAGCAGTTTATGACCACATATAGGGTATTGCCGTACTCGGGAAAAATTGCTTTAGAAACATTGTGGTTCCTTTTTTGTTTAGAAAATGAAACATTTTGAGCTCAAGCTACGTCTTATTGAAGAAAATTGATTGTTTTTATTTTAACTATGAAACTATGAAACCCCTGTGGGGTCAAAATGCTCGCTGCACACGTAGATGAATTCCTCAAGGGGTGTAGCTTCCTAAATGGAGTCAGTTTTTGGGCGTTTTCTCTGTTTTGGTCCTTCAGGGGCTTTGCAAATTCGGCATTGCCTCCGCAAACGATTCCTGCTAAATTTGAGCTCCAAACGCTGCTCTTACCCTTCTAATTACTGCCCTGTGTCGAAACAGCCGTTTATGACCACATGTGGGGTATTGTTTTAGGCCCCATGCACACGACCGTAAAAAACGGAGCCATTCACATTCATTGAACACTGACACTTTTCCGTAGCACTACGGAAGGGTGTCCGTGCCGTGGAAATGTTCCGGGAATTATGGAACATGTCCGTTCTTATGCATTTTGCGGGCCGTGCTCCCATACTTTGTATGGGAGCACGGCCCGAAAATGCGGCTGTCAGTCAGCGGCCGGCCGTGCCCGCAATCGCGGGCCGGGATTGCGGGCACGGTCGTGTGCATGGGGCCTTACTCGGGAGAAATTGCTTTACAAATGTGGCGGTGCTTTTTCTCCTTTACTCCTTTGTGGAAATGAGAAAAAATTAGCTAAATTTACATTTTTTTTGAAAGAATGTAGATTTTAATTTTCACGTCCTACTTCCAATAATTTCTGCAATAAACCTGTGGGGTCAAAATGCTCACTATACCCCTAGATAATTTCCTTGAGGGTGTAGTTTCCCAAATTGGGTCACTTTTGGGGGATTTCCACTGTTTTGGCACCGCAAGAGCCCTTCAAACCTTACATGGTGCCTAAAATATATTTTAATAAAAAGGAGGCCCAAAATCCACTAGGTGCTTCTTTGCTTCCGAGGTCTGTGCTTCAGTCCATAAGCACACTAGGGGCACATGTGGAATATTTCTATAAACTGCAGAATCTTTGCAATAAATATGGAGTTGCATTTCTCTGGTAAAACATTCTGTTACAAAAAAAAATGGATTAAAAATGAATTTCGGCACAAAAAAAAATTAAACTTGTACATTTCACCTCTACTTTGCTTTAATTCCTGTGAAACGTTTTAAACTTGTCTTGAATACTTTGAGGGGTGAAGTTTTAAGAATGGGGTGACTTATTGGGGGTTTCTAATCTATAAGGCCCTGAAAGCCACTTCACAACTGAACTGGCCCCTGTAAAAATAGCCTTTTGACATTTTCTTGAAAATGGGAGAAATTGCTGCTAAAGTTCTAAGCCTTGTAATATCCTAGAAAAATAAAACTATGTTCAAAAAGCTATGCCAATCTAAAGTAGACATATGGGGGATGTTAATTAGCAACAATTGTGTGTGGTATTACTATCTGTCTAACAGCAGATACATTTAAATTTTGAAAAATGCAAATTTAGCAATTTTTTGCAAAATTTTGGTGTTTTTCACAATTAAATACTGAATGTATCGAGCAAATTTTGGCAGTAACATAAAGTCCAATGTGTCACGAGAAAACATTCTTAGAATCGCTTGGATAAGTAAAAGCATCCCGAAGTTATTACCACATAAATTGAAACATGTCAGATTTGAAAAATGAGGCTCTGTCAGGAAGGTCAAAAGTGGCCAAAGCGGGAAGGGGTCAATTGAAATACCTTTTGCCAATTAGCTCTTGGAGAAGTCATGGTTTCACTTAGGCTCTATTCACACGACAGGGTCCGAGTGTCGGCCGATAAAAACGGCCGTTTTGGAATGTTATTCCCGGCCGTTTTGCATGCGTTTCCGTTCTGCGGCGTGTTTCTGGGAGAGCATGGTGTGTTGTTGTTTGGCATAGCAAGCAGGGTAGCCCGCTCTATGAATTATCAAGGCGTCACAAATAGGCTTCTACCTGGCTATACACATTGTGCCTCATGACGTACACACTATCCCTCCATGTTTCACTCACTTGCACCCCATTATCCATTTATTTCTATTGAGGCACTTCATTTATTACTGCCCCCTATATTTCACTTATAGTATTACACTTGCACACACACTATTCATTTATTATTTCTTACTACACATCCCATGCACCACACACCACTCCCCTCAAGACTAGTGGGAGTGGCTATTATTATTTAAAGCACCTGCTCGCCCTTTCATCAGCATTTCTGGCCTGGCTGTGTCCATTTGTAAGCATGGCCTTTTTCGGTGTTTTTGTATATGTCCCTGTGTTTTTATCGGTTCTATTTTTTGCCACACACTCCCCTCTGTAGATAATGCCACACACTGCCCTCTGTAGATACTGCCACAGCCCCCTATAGGTAGTGCCACACAGCCCCCCTGTAGGTAGTGCCACACAGCCCCCCTGTAGGTAGTGCCACACAGCCGCCCTGTAAGCAATGGCACACACTTCCCTCTGTAGATAATGGCACATACTGCCCTGTGTAGATACTGCCACAGCCCCCTGTAGGTAGTGCCACACAGCCCCCCCTGTAGGTAAGGCCACACAGCCCCCCTGTAGGTAAGGCCACACAGCCCCCCTGTAGGTAAGGCCACACAGCCCCCCTGAAGGTAAGGCCACACAGCCCCCCTTTAGGTAAGGCCACACAGCCCCCCTGTAAGTGTGAAGGATGGAGTGGACAGAAGTTAATGTTTATAATAATTTTCTTTCTTTAATAAAATATAGACTATAGAGTTGTGTACATAACTGTGATGAAGCAATAGTAGGATTAGATAAGTATACGTGGCAAGATGGCCCCTGAACAGGGACTACGCACTAATAAAATAACAAGTCACTTCCTGGTATGAACGAACTATGAACTATGAAGACATATCTAAAGGACCAGATAAGGGTGAACCTATCCAAGGATGGCACAAGTAACAAGAGGCTTATAGTGATACGTGCTTTTATAAAAGTGTGATAACATGTACCCACCCCCAGGAGAAAGGGGATATAGAACAAATGTGTGTAATAAAGCAGTGACGCCTCTCCTGATGCTGAGTGAGGAGCTTTATACCAGACTTTGTGTGGTGTGATTCCTTTCGTACGAACTCAGCGTATTATCCCTGCCGGTTGAGACTGATTAGTACCCGAACAGTTTGGCGCTCGACGTGGGGCCACACTCGAGGGATAAGCCGTGTCCGTGATCGACGACCCCCAGACGCCTCAACATCGAATCGCCAGCCACGCTCCCAGGAAGTCTGATCAGCTTCAAATAAAACACGGTAAGGTTAAGTTCATGTTTATGAATATTGGCTCTTATCCGTGTGGGAGAGTGAGCAGGTGATAAGATACCGAGGTATTTGGAGTCGATCCCGGCCACACTCTCAGCGACAGACAGTTAACCCGCTGTGTGGCTCCAAGAATCATAGTATAGATAGTCGCGTCTCGCCGGCATAGGTGATAAGTATAAGTGTAATAATTTAATTAGTCGCAGGGTATAGTTTGATACCATTAAGACGACAGGTATAAGTGTAATAATTTAATTAGTCGCAGGGTATAGTTTGATACCATTAAGACGACAGGTATAAGTGTAATAATTTAATTAGTCGCAGGGTATAGTTTGATACCATTAAGACGACAGAGACAGACAGTCAGTTATAATTGTGTTTTGTGTTCAGAAACATCGAGAATAAGGTTTCATTCTCAGGACGGTGTTAAATATAGAACAGTATGTTTAATGTGTTAAAAAAAAAAAAAAAGAGACAGGCAAAGGAATGTGGTTCATTAACCGCAAAAGAGATAGTAGAAAAAAGAGAAGGCAAGAAGAATG
Source organism: Rhinoderma darwinii (assembly GCF_050947455.1). Classification (NCBI taxonomy): domain Eukaryota; kingdom Metazoa; phylum Chordata; class Amphibia; order Anura; family Rhinodermatidae; genus Rhinoderma; species Rhinoderma darwinii. The sequence continues at coordinate 254,943,475 of NC_134687.1, read as the reverse complement.
TAGAAAATAGTAAGAAAGTTATGCACATATGTGGCATATTTATAGAAGGAAAGTTAGGAATGGGCTGCAGCTCTTAGGGAAAACAAGGGAAGATTAAGTGACGAAGGAAAGTTAGATGAAGCATTAGCTTGGCAAAGAACAGCCATAGCCATAACTAAAGACAAGTTTACTGAGCAAGAAATACGAGACAGAAAGGGTAAAATCATCAAATATGTGTATTACAAAGAACGTGTCCAGCCACCGCCCTATAATGGCGACGGTGGAATTCTAACTGCGTGGGAGTGTCCCAGTTGTGGTCAACAGAACCCGCCCCAAGTTGAATATTGTGTATCATGTCACTTTCCACGCCCCGATCCTCCCATATATGCCACGCCTTCGGCACCACTCCCCGCCCCAGGAGGCCATCTTGGTACACCTAAACCTGTTGTTCCGTTATATCCGGTACTCACACAAGAAGGTGGATTTTATAAGCTCCCTCCGGAGGATGTGGCCACGCCCGGCCCAACCAAATCAGTATGAAATAATCACCTTGTTAATTTTGTCATTTGTAGTGTTTTTTCTATTTACAGAAGTTCCAGTCTAGTTCACTGATGAAACAACACGTAATCATAATATAGAGATGGTGGCCGTCAGATTGTACTGTTAAACATTAACGTAGATAATTCCTGTACAATGGTGTGATAAATGATTGCAGATACGTATGTTGTTTTGCCGGCATTGAAAGTGTTAAGATTGTGAGAAGTTGTGAGAAATGAGTGTGTGACCCCCCTCCCTCCCCCCTAAAGTGTGCTGTGTTTGGGAGGAGGAGGAGGGGGGGCTGACTGGGTGCAGTCTGCAGGGCTGATGAGACAAAGGGATTTCAATATGCACTGCTGAGATATATATATATCAGTAATGTCTACAAACCTAAATACATTTCTTCTCTTTTGCGCAAGCGCTGTTGGTTATAAAAGTTACGATATTTATGTGTTATGATGTGATCAGATTTCATGTGTTTTGATGTTAATTCAGATGTATTAAACTACAGATACTGTGAGACACGGGGGTTTGAAAATGTATGTGCCCCCACCGTTCCCTATTTTTATATACTGTTTATTGGTTTGCAGTAATTAATGTGATCAGAGATAATATTTTCTGTTTTATTGAATAACTAACTACAATTGTTCTATATCCCCTTGTTCTATTTTTGATTTCATATAGAAATTATGTAATTGTAAAGATCAAATGTATTTTCGTCAGGAAAAAGTCATTTTTGTTTCAGGCTGTTGTACATTACAGGGGGTTAAATTAGTGTTATGTTGAGATGTAGTTTTGAACTCTGCTACATTACTCTCGCAGAGTCCACAAAGGGGGGAAGGGTGAAGGAACTGATCAGGTACAATTTTGGTTTATGTGTAAGAGACCATCCCCCTCCAGCAAAGTTACACAGGAGGCGATGTGACGTCACTCACACGAGTCTTTATGGATTTAGATGAGGGAGAAGGCAAAACAAAACTTGTCTGGACATTGTTAATTTGATGTAAAGTTTTTAGGGATGTTTTATTTTTATTTGTTTTTGTATTAATCAAGTATTTGCAGAACCTGATAAAAGTGAGATTCTCAAAGTATTCTGGATTATCAGCTGAATGAGGAGGAGTTGTGTTTGGTAGCGGCTTGTGACACCAATCCATGGAGTACCTCTACGCAAGCATATACTTTGTACTGTACTGAACAAAATGGACATGACACTGCAGTTCTCACACAAAGTCATGGACCACAGCAGTGCCCGGTAGCATATTATTCAGCTAGACTAGACCCTGTGGCCCGAGGTTCCCCATCATGTGTGAGAGCTATCATTGCTGTAAATTCAATGTTAAACAAGGCCACAGATTTGGTTCTGGCATTTCCAGTCCAAGTTTTTGCACCACATGATATTACTGCTATTCTTACTCAAGTACAGCTAAAGCACTTGTCAACAGCAAGATATTTGAGATTAATTTGTGCACTTCTTTTTTCTGAGCAGGTTACTTTACACCGCTGTACTACATTGAACTCAGCTACCTTACTGCCTTTGGAGCAAGGGGGAGAAGACGTAGGTAAAGTATGGTCACAATTTTTGTCTGAAACTGATGAACATGATTGTATGGCCCTTATGGCCCAGGAAACAGTGGGGTTCGCACATGTAAAAGATACCCCACTCCAAAACCCAGACCTAAATACTCTTTGTGGATGGTTCAAGGTATTTTGTAGAAGGATCTTTTCTTACAGGATATGCAGTAACCACCGAAGATGTAGTCCTAGAAGCAGCCTCCTTACCAGCGTCCCGCTCAGCACAAGAAGCGGAGCTTAAGGCCCTGGCAGCAGCATGCCAACATGCAGAAGGAAAGCCAGCAAATATATACACTGACTCTCGATATGCATTTGGGATTGCACACGATTATGGCCCCATATGGAGGGCAAGACAATTTTTGACCTCTGCAGGTACACCTGTAAAGAATGCAGACTTTGTAAAATACTTGATGGAGACCCTGATGTTACCCACTGAGGTAGCAGTAATAAAGATAAAAGCTCACACTACGGCCAACACACCAGAAGCAAGGGGAAATGCTTGGCAGACGAAGCAGCAAAGCAAGCAGCACAGAAGCTACCCGTGTTAGCAGCCGTATGTCAGATAAACGATCCAGAGGAAACAAGACCAGCTGTAAGCCCGGAACTACTGCAAAAACTCCAAGGAGCAAAGCTACGAAAAGATGGCCTCTGGCAATGCAAGAATAAACTGTGCCTGCCTAAGACAATGTTCCCAATGATGGCCCAAATAACACATGGAGCGACTCACCAATCAAAAACGGCAATGATGGACTTGGTAAACAAGGTGTGGTATGCCCCAGGGTTTAGTGTGATGGCCAGCAGTTTTACACAAGGATGCATGATCTGTGCAACACATAATATTGGAAGAACTGTAAAAGTACCACAGAAGCACACACCCAGACCTATATATCCGTTCCAGAGACTGCAGATAGACTATATTCAATTACCAAAAGTCGGTACCTAGGAGTATGTGCTTGTTTGTATTGATCTCTTTTCAGGATGGCCAGAAGCTTTTCCAGTAACCAAAGCTACAGCCGTAGCCACAGCAAAGAAACTGATCAACGAGGTGGTGTGCAGATATGGAGTTCCAGAGATGATCGAGAGCGACAGAGGAACTCATTTTACGGGTGAAATCATGAACCATGTGTTGTCAGCTCTAGGCATAAGTCAAGCCCTACATACACCATACCATCCACAAAGCAGTGGGAAGGTTGAGAGACTAAATGGGACTCTCAAATTGAAAATCCAAAAAGCAATGGTAGAAAACGGGAAACCATGGACCGAGTGTCTACCATTAGCCTTGTTCTCAGTAAGATACACGCCCACAAAAAGAACAGGTCTCAGCCCATATGAGATCTTATTTGGGTCGGCTCCCAGATTAGGATGTTATTTTCCACAGGTGCTCCAAATGCAGTATGGTAGACTAACAGATTATGTATCAACGCTGAACAAACAATTGACCAAGGTGCATGCACAAGTCTTTGCTTCCATTCCAGATCCTGATTCAGTTGAAGGGACGTATAAGCTAGAACCAGGAGATTGGGTCATTGTCAAAAGACACGTGAGGAAGAGCCTTGAGCCACGGTTTGATGGTCCTTTTCAAGTCTTACTCGTTACAAGCACCTCAGTGAAGCTCGAAGGAAAGGCAAGCTGGATTCACGCCAGTCATTGTAAAAAGGTTCTTCAGCCAGAAGAATGAAGATCTTTGCGGTTGTGGCGGCGGATGTTGCGTGTGCTCTTATACAAAAAGGCAGAACTGCTACTCCTGTACACGTAATCAGTACAGAATCACTGGAACAGTTCAGGACAGGGTGGGTGAATGCCACAGTGATAGAAAGCAGGGTAACTACACCTGTAAGGCCAATGCCCCGTGTTATACTACAAATGTGACTACAACCGAAGGGACTTGGAAAAAAGGACCACATGGAGGGACTGTGTACCTTCACATAGACAAAACAGCCAACATTAGCATACAAGAAGAGACGCCGGGGCTGTTGCTTTGTTGTTATGAACCAGATTTACAGTATCTACAGAAATATACAACCAGTAAAAATAGCTGTCACGAAATGATAAATAAGATTTATGAAAGATGCAACAAGGAGAGGCTCAACTCTACGATTGTAATAAAAGAAACTGATGGGATTATATTATGTATGAATAATAGCGAAATAAGAAATAGAAGATATTTTGTATTCTTGATAATAATTTTAAGAGATAGTTTTAAGCCACATATAACAGTACAAAGTCTGGAAAGAATCCCACACACTTGTAAGAGCGCTGTAACCCAACAGCAGAAAAAGAATGTACACTTCTATATTTCCTTCCCTGAATCCCCCAGCTGTCATAGACAAAAAAGAGAATGGTATGACCCGCTATTAGGAGGGGTAGGAACGGGATTAGGAGTATTGAATGGTATACAGTTAGAAACAGTTCGGCGGATCGGAGGGGACTGGAAGGGAGAATGCACCCTGGCGAAAGCGATCATGCCTTTTCATATACTCTCTGAGACCCAAGAGACCACCTCTCAAAATAGTCACATATTAACAAGGGAAAAAAGAGATCTGAAAGGAAGTTTTGACCCCCATGTGTATATAGATGCTATAGGAGTCCCAAGGGGGGTCCCAGATGAATTCAAGGCCCGGGATCAGGTAGCAGCTGGATTTGAATCATTAATCCCTATGATCACAGTTAACAAAAATGTAGATTGGATAAATTATATCTATTACAACCAGCAACGGTTTGTTAACTATACTAGGGACGCTTTACAAGGTCTAGCTGACCAGTTAGGACCCACATCTACTATGACTTTCCAGAACCGTATGGCCCTTGATATGATACTAGCAGAAAAAGGAGGCGTTTGTGCCATGATAGGTACTACCTGTTGTACTTTTATTCCAGATAACACAGGACCAAACGGCAAAGTAACCATGGCAATCAAACAGATTGTTTCTTTATCCGAGGAATTAAAACGAAATTCAGGTTTCACAGACCCATGGGATCAGTATTTCTCATGGTTAACCGGATGGCAGAAAATTCTGGCCCAAATTGGGATTGTAATCTTAATTTTTCTAGTGCTTTTCGCAGTTATTGCTTGTTGTGTATTACCATGTATGAAGAAATTAATGACTAAAACTATAACTGAAGTAACTCCCACTTTTATGTTTTCTTCAGAAATTGAAGGACTTTTACCAACTCCATCCATGAAAACAACCACCCTTTATCGAGACTATTGTTCTGAAGATGAATAGATAGTGTAGGGTGTGCACCGACTCTTTAAGTCCAGCTACAAAGGGGGGTCTCCTAATAGGGGAGGCTCGTCTCAAACTGGTGAAAAAATCCTTTTACTCCCCTTTCCCAGAGCACGAACACACTTAGGTTAAGAAATGAAGAAAATAATGATAAAAGGGGGGACTGTGAAGGATGGAGTGGACAGAAGTTAATGTTTAGAATAATTTTCTTTCTTTAATAAAATATAGACTATAGAGTTGTGTACATAATTGTGATGAAGCAATAGTAGGATTAGATAAGTATACGTGGCAAGATGGCCCCTGAACAGGGACTACGCACTAATAAAATAACAAGTCACTTCCTGGTATGAACGAACTATGAACTATGAAGACATATCTAAAGGACCAGATAAGGGTGAACCTATCCAAGGATGGCACAAGTAACAAGAGGCTTATAGTGATACGTGCTTTTATAAAAGTGTGATAACATGTACCCACCCCCAGGAGAAAGGGGATATAGAACAAATGTGTGTAATAAAGCAGTGACGCCTCTCCTGATGCTGAGTGAGGAGCTTTATACCAGACTTTGTGTGGTGTGATTCCTTTCGTACGAACTCAGCGTATTATCCCTGCCGGTTGAGACTGATTAGTACCCGAACATAAGCAATGCCACACAGCCTCTTGTAGGTCGTGCCACACAGCCCCCTGTAGGTAGTGCCACACAGCCCTCCTGTAGGTAGGGCAACCCAGCCCCCCTGTAGGTAAGGCCACACAGCCCCCCCTGTAAGCAATGCCACACAGCCCCCCAGTAGGTGATGCCACACAGCCCCCCTGTAGGCAATGCCACACAGCCCCCCTGTAGGTAATGCCACACAGCCCCCTGTAGGTAATGCCACACAGCCCCCTTGTACATAGTCACCCCCCATAGAGGGCACCCCTCCTACTTTCCTGTAGGGGACGGCTCCAGGAGAAGTCCCTCACTTCACTGTACATATATGGAGTGAGGGACTTCTCCTGGATCGGCATTCCCGGCCACAGCGATGTGGATTCCGCTTCAGAATCCCTGACATCACTGTGTCCATATATGGGACTGTGAAGGCAGCGACTTCTCCTGGAGCGGAATCCCTGACCACATCGCCGGGGATTCCGCTTCAGAAGTCCCTGACGTCACTGTGTCCATATATGGACAGTTAAGTCAGGGACTTCTCCTGGAGCGGAATCCCCGTCCACATCGTTGCTGAAGCTATGGCCAGGGATTGGGGATTCCGCTCCTACAGGGAGCAAAAAAATACCCTCCTCCTCACAAGCACTTCGCACTGTGGGGAGAAGGGGGAGAGAGCGAGCGACGGAAGATGCGGCCGTCACTTGGAGCACATTCAAGTGATGGCCGTGTATTACCCGGCCCCATAGACTTCTATGGGTGCCGGGTGGCCGGGAGAACGGCCGAAAATAGGGCATGTTCCATTTCTTGACGGCCCGGAAAAAAAAATCGGTCGTGTGAATAGCCCCATTTGGGGTCTATTGTTCCTACTGCGGCCGTGTGACGCCAGTTTTTTGTGTGACGGCCGGAAAACCCTGTCGTGTGCATAAGGCCTTACTCTTTCTCCCTGTACTGTGGATCCTTACTCAATGTGCTCAAAAAGGCACTATTCACATGGCAGGGAAACTCGGCTGTGTGGCGGCCGTTTATTTAACGCCCGTCACATGGCTGCGGTAAGAACAACAGACCCCAAATGGGGCTATTCACACAGCCGACGTTTTGACGGCCCGGTAAACCAGATCGTTAAAAAATGAAACATGCCCTATTTTGGGCAGTTCATCCGGCCCCCATAGAATTTTATGGGGTCGTGTAATGCACAGCTGCCACCTGGTGTGATCCGACTGATGTCCGTGCTTTCTGCCGCTTGCTCGCTCTCTTCTCCTCCTCAAAGTGCTAAGTGCATGTGAGGAGGAGACCATATACGTCCCCTACAGTGGCGCCATCTACAGGGGGGGTGCCATCTACAGGGGTTCTACGTACAGAGGCGCTGTGCGGCACTACCTACATGGGGTCTGTGCGGCACTACCCACAGTGGGGCTGTGCGGTGCTACCTACAGGGGGGCTGTACGTCATAATGGTTCAAAATCGGCCAATAAAAATTGAAACACGGCCCGAAACAGAGCGAATGCAAAACGGCCGACCCTCGGACCCTGTTGTGTGAATAGAGCCTAAGGCCTCATGCCCACTTCAATTGGTATTTTCAGGGTTCTATCCGTTTTTTTAAGGGATAGCACCCTGACACATTAATTTCAATGGGGCCATGCACACTTCCGTTGTTTAAATGCCATCCGTGTTTCACAGATCCATCATTAGCGGCCGTACAACGGCCATCGAAAGTGTGCATGAGGCCTTCGAGACATTGTATTTGTCTATAATTCTGACTTGGATAATAATCAGAACACATTTTATTAGTAATCAATGCAGAAATCCAGTTAATTCTAAGACCCTGTTCACGCCGAGTTTTTTGCTGGCAGAACAAATTTGCCTCAGAATTCCTTCAGGAAGTTTGAGTCAGATTTTGAACTGCATGCACGGATTTTTCCCGCTTTTTTGCCCGCAGCCATTGAAGCTAATGCAAGGATCGCGGGCAAGAAATCCCACGAAAAACGTTTAGAAACTAGCGCCACAGATTCTTTCTGCTGATATTGATTTCAATGAGCGGTCAGAGGCAGTCAAAAGCTGCCTGGGAAAAAATGCCTCTGCTTCCTATTGAAAGCAATGGGGACGATTTTGGCGCCGATTCCAATGCTGTTTCCGATTCAAAATCAGCGCCAAAAACACTCTGAACTGACCCTTAGGCCCTGTTCACACAGTTATTTTACACGTTGTAAATGGATCGTGATGATTGGATCCATGAAACCACACGGCCTGAATGAAAATTTGAGTTTTGTTCCATTTTTATAATCTCTATCCGGTATCACTTTTTAACTTTGTTTCGTTTTTTATTTGTTTTATATTTAGGTTTCTGCATAGTGTGCCTATATGTTTGCTGCCCGACTGTGGACTGAGGGAATCTTCTATCCTTTTTCTCTCAGATTCAACAAGACAAATTAATAATTAATTTGAATCGTCGCATTGAATATCGTTGGATCTTCAGATATGAGGGTTATCTATAGAATCTCTACTATATTTGTAACTTTTGTAAAAATGCCTGTATGTTGCGTAGATTATCGTTTATGTGTTTATGAATACTTTTCATTATTATTATTCTTTTGAACACTGGGATTTTAAATATATTTGACATTATTTGTAACTAATGTATAGGAGATATATACATGATTCAGAGATAAATGTGTATGCACATATATTGAATACTGAAGTATGCTCTTAGTTGTTGTAGACTGCACCATTGATGTATTTATGATTCCTTTTATATGCATGGGTAACTTTCTTACCCTTGAGATAGTTGTTGCCGTTTACAAAATTGAGGTACAAAGGTTTATACTACTAGATATAGAAATGTATATTTACATCTATATATATTCTTACCAGCTTACGCCTGTATTATGTATTATCTTTTACTGTACAGTAACACTATGTATTATTTCTGTATATTTTGAATCTATATATATTATTTTTTATATCTGTTTTTGTTTTGTTCAGATATATCATAATTCGCACTTTCATCACTCGGTATTTCAATAGCGGCTGCTATTGTCATATCACCTCTCTTCGCTTTTTGGCTGTTCATGTGTTTCCTCATTCTGATATAGATTTTGTATTAACTTTTCTACACTTATATTTTCACAATTTTTATTCTTCACATTATCCATTCATAGTATATACACCTATTAGGGAGATTGAGATATCTCTCTCCTTCTCTATATATATATTTTTCTAGCACTTGATCTACATACACACGTAGATTTGTATCACCCTAGTGGGGCATCACGTCGGCATACATATATAACTTAATTACATCTAAATACACACGAATCTACTCACATATTTGAAGTTCCTCTTTGCGATGAGTCAACTGCTGGTGTGACGCTGTCTCCGCTCCGTCCCCCTCGGTGCACTGCGCATGTCCGGAACTCCCGTTACGCGTCGGGAATCCGGATGTGTGGGGAAGTCCTCGCTTCCGGTCGTGTCACGGCGCATGCGCCGATAATCATTGCCACCTATGTGTAGATACACAACACTATAAAAGGGCAGCTAGACATGGCACTTGCATATACACATCTCCCCTGAGGAAGCAACTTAACAGCGAAACGCGCGTTGGGCTTAATGTGTTGGAGCGAACACTGAGCACTACTATCTCCACTATGGGTAAGCTGCTGCCACCTATCTCTGCTAACCAATTGCACTAGGACTTTATTATGAACTCTTCTGCTGATCACTTTAATGCTAAACGTACTGTACGTAATATCTAATTGACTCGTTTATTTTCTGAAGGGGTATTCTTATAATGAAAGCTTTTATGAGATTAGATTAGTGGACAGCATTGCTATTACTCATTCTAAATATAAAATACATCAGTAACTGCTCCCAACCTTTTTTACTAGGGTCTTTTCCTCTCAATAATTCTTTTAACTGTTTGTTAATACATGTTAATAAAATATTTATTCTTTATACATACGTCTGGCTACAAACTCTTTCTTTTGCGTACTTGATGCGTTGTAAAACGCGTTCGAAAACGCGCGAAAAAACCTCTCATTGATTTCAATGGGAGGCGTTTTTTTCCCGCAAGCGGTAAAACCGGCTCGCGGGTGACAGAAGCGACATGCCCTATCTTCGGGTGTTTACGTCTCTGACCTCCCTTTGACATCAATGGGAGCTTGAGAAAGTGTTTTTCGCTGCGTTTTTGCCCGTGGCGCTCAATGACAAACGGCGTGCAGACAGATCAAAATCTGAGTCAAAATTCCCGATGGAATTTTGAAGCAGAATTTTCAGCCTGCAAAAAAAAAGTGTGAACATACCCTATAGGTCCTGCATCGTGACGGCCACATCGGCACCAGAGGCTACAGTTGATTCTGCAGCAGCATCAGCGTTTGCAGGTAAGTCGATCTTACCTGCAAACGCTGATGCTGCTGCAGAATGAACTGTAGCCTCTGGTGCCGATGTGGCCGTCACGATGCAGGACCTGTGAGTGACGTCACAGATCTGCACTGTCAGAAGCTGGGCGTTCTGAAGAGAAGAGGATGTTACTTCTCTTCAGAGCGCCCAGCTAGTAAAAGTATTAAAAACGCCCCGATGTACGCACATAATACACGCCCACTTGGACTTTTACTTTTAAACACACCCACTTGGACTTTTGCAAGCCTCATTTGCATAACTTCAAAAATGGTCATAACTTGGCCAAAAATGCTCGTTTTTTAAAAATAAAAACGTTACTGTAATCTACATTGCAGCGCCTATCTGCTGCAATAGCAGATAGGGGTTGCAAAATCTGGTGACAGAGCCTCTTTAAGCAATTTGTGAATGAAAGCTGTCTATCGTAATGGAGCTGTCCAGCAGAGTGGTGCTGAACTGGAGCGCCGGTAAAGTTTTATATTGTTGTTCTATAATGGTTGTTATATTTATCAAGTAATGGACACTGAAAATGTCCAAAAATGATTGAAATATCAAATGTTCTAGTTGTAGCTTAATGAAATAATATTTATTTTATAAGGCTGACGGATATAAACCTCTTTGATACTCACATCGAGAGATTAAAAGTATGTATAATAGGCTAAAAAATACAATATTTCAAACAGTTTAAAATAAATTCTGAACTGGAAAGATTACTATATTTAAGTGTTTGGGGCAGATATAAATATCATTTGCTTACCCATAAATGTTATAACAAATGGAGATAATGTACATCGTACAGAATGGTGTGACCCGACAAATGCATAAAACCGAAAAGATGTCACTATAATAGTAATCATATTTTGTTAGCCAAACTATTTGATATTTTCTAGTTTGCTATAAACTATTCTATAAGATTTTTGTTCGTTATTATTGTTCCTTGCTCACAAATCAGGGAATGATGTACTTTGTATGGAATAATATGTCCCGACAAATACAAATAATAATTTAAATAGCATTGTATTTGTAATGTTACTTTGTTAGCCAATATTTTAGCATTCCTAATTTTGTGTTGCTGATTCTGTATTATCGGGGACCCTCGTTTTTAGAGTGAATATCCAATAGGCTTCACGTGATAAAATGTTATGTTTTATGTTCCCCCCTCTAATTGGTGATTTTACTTTTTCTATGGCATAACATTGGAGGCTTGTAGTGGATCTATTGTGTTGGGTTATAAAATGTCTTGCAACGTTGGAAATGTTTGCAATATTTGGATTTTTAATATAACCCAGGTGTTCCAGTATTCTCACGTTAAATTTGCGGCTGGTGCTTCCTATGTACATAAGATTGCATATGTTGCACTCTATGATGTCAATTAATGCTTCACTATTACAATTGATGTGACTTTGGATTGTGAAATTATTCACATTATCTGAATCTTTAAAAATTTTCGTTGGTCTAGCACAGGGGTGGGCAAACTTTTTGACTCGCGGGCCACAATGGGTTCTAAAATTTGACAGAGGGGCCGGGCCAGGAGCATTTGGAGGGAGTGTTTGGGCAGGATATACTAAAGCATTAAATGTAGTGTGTGCAAACCTCATAGCACAGTAAGAACACTACAACCCAATTTATTAACTGTCTTTCAAATGTGAAAAATAGCCCTTATCAGTTAATAAATTTGTCTCAAGGAATATGCAAGATATGGCATTTACATACTATTTCGCAGATACTGGGAGGAGGAAATGTAAATAGATTAAAATAACATACGCACTGTGATTTATCAAGAAAAAAGTTCTGTTGACTCTGTAAATTAGCTGCCAACCTCTGAGCAGTAGCCGCCCGTTCTTGTGTTGACTGCTTGCTAGCATAGTTTGCATGCTTCGTGGCAAAGTGACGGCTGATATTGTACTCTTTGAAAACCGAAGGGCTTAATGGTGACGTGAAACGAAGTGAAAATTAAAGTGAAATAAAGAGAAATACGCGCCACATTAACCCCTTAATGACCGGGCCATTTTGCACGTTAATGACCAAGGATTATTTTTTGTTTTTTCATGGTCGCATTCCAAGAGTCGTAACTTTTTTTTTATTACGTCGACATAGCCGTATAAGGGCTTGTTTTTTGCGGGACGAGTTGTATTTTGTAATTGCACCATTTTTAGATGCTTACAATATATTGATTAACTTTTATTAACTTTATTTTAGGAGAGAATTGAAAATAAGCAGCTATTCCAGCATTAATTTTCACGTTATAAATTTATGCCCTTTACTATGCAGCATAAATAACATGTTACCTTTATTCTACGGGTCGGCACGATTACGGGGATACCAAATATGTAAAGGTTTTATATGTTTTCCTATGTTTGCACAATAAAAACCCTTTTAGAAAAAAATTACTTGTTTTTGCATCGCCGCGTTCCAAGAGCCGTCATTTTTTTATTTTTCCGTCGATGTGACCGTATGTGGGCTTGATTTTTGCGGGCCAATGCGTAGTTTTCATTAGTACTATTTTG